>NC_092868.1:11787104-11826038 GCF_032062135.1 Pyxicephalus adspersus
AATTAATTTCATCTTTTTGCAAACCAATAGTTCTGTGTAAATTCTAATTTACCTGGGTCATGGAATAGTTTGTAGGATGGTACCATAGCTATACAATACACAGGGTCTCTCCTGCAAGGTCTAATACCTGCAGTCCAAGAAAACTGGTTGGCATTGTACTTCATATTTTTGCTATATATTTATTCTTTTTGCAAAACCATTATTAAGTATTTTTTAGCCAGCTAATGGAATAGTTTGTAGCAGTTAATCACAATTGTAGGACCTAGCCTAGCTGACTCTAATTATCTACTACTATCTATACCCATATCGTCATCTCAGATCACTTTCCCTGGCTGTTGGCATATTCGGAGAACAGTGACATATGAGATTCATAGGAAGGGCAGATGTATCTTTGACATGCAGACTATACTGTGCAAAATGCATTATTTCCTTGTGTTGCATTTTTTCTGAATATTTGTTAAGGAGAATAGTTCATACAATGTAGCTTTAAACACTAGCAAAAAGAAAAATGTTATTTTGCTGCATGACATCCCCCTATCTTCAACATTTTCTTTGCCACTGATGCCTGGAGAAGGGCTTGCTCTCTATATTGAACATAAAATAATTAAAATAAAAATATACTATTAGTGGGTGTTTTATATCATTCTGGTGGGTGGGAAGAGCTGCATGGGAATAAATTATGCAGCTCGTTCATGGGGGGATTATGGAAGTCAGCTGCTTTTAAAGCATTTTCCACTATAGGTTCTCTCCTTTTTCATATACATCAATTTTACAGCATTTTACTCTTAGTAAAAGTCTAGCAGCCCCAGTTCATCTCGCAGCAAACGCAGATTGTGGACTGTAGACGATGATCACAAATAATTGTTTTGCAGGTGTTTGCACCCTCCTAATCATCAAAAGTAGACTAGATATTAAGCTGTGTCTTGAAGAATCCAATTTGGCTTCGAATGGCATGTACTTAATGTGGCAACTTTATAAGAGAGCACTGATAATATATAAAGAAAATAATTTTATAGGATCAGCAATTTTTTAATCACTTAAAAAAATTTTTTATAGCCTTTCCTTTTTCAGGTTAATTGTCACAGGCCTGTAAACCAGATCATCTTGGAACATTGACATTCTTGCAGGAAGTCTTGGCTTCAGGTATTCTACATTCTCAGGTCTGTGAATATCAGCTTCTTTCATCAGCATGCAGCATTTCTTCTCCTCAATTTATTTGACACTACAGGATGTACAAGCCAGTTGGAGAAACCTCAGTGAGTGGCAGGGGGTGCAGGTATCCAACTAATATGGTCAAATACCTACGCTGGTCAGAGAGCAGTGAATCAGTGGCATTGCAAGGCTTGGCACAGGAAAGGTAAGTGTAGATGGTCTTTTCAGGACTGCTAATTTTTAATATATAATTTTTATTCAAATGCTTGCCCCTAGGACATGCTAGGCATGGGTAAATTCTTGCGGTTTGGGATAGCAAAGGTTTAGGAGGACAAGGTGAGGTAAGAAATCCAACACACCCTGACAATATGCCTGCCCACCTTTAAATAGAAAAAAAGCTGGGTTCACAAATTTTTAAAATCGGCGCTTTTAACTTAACTAAAAAATATGTGCAAAACTGCTATACATTCCCAATGAATATTAGTTTAAATAAAACCAAATATTGTAAAACAGCAACATTAATGGAAAGCAATTATGCTTGGATGCCTGCCTATACCTTCCCATCTCCAGCATCTTGAGAACCACAAAACTGACCTTGACTTGACCATCTTTAAGTGTAACTCTCAGTGTTTGTTCTTATTTTGTATATAAGGACTCTGCACAATAAAACATCCCCTGTCCTGTGAGCTGGGTGTAGTTCTCGGTATTTGTTCTTATTCTGTACAATATGTTTTCTCTTGTTCTGTAAGTTGGATGTAATTCCAGAGTGATGTTTATATCTGGTAGTTGGAATTCAGTGACTTTGGGCCAAGTGCATTAACAAAAAAAGCAACCATTAACATTTTAGTAGACGCTAATCAGATAATGAACACTGTGTTTTCCTGAAAGTAAACTAACCAATCTATCTCCTTGTTAGAATATGTAATACAGTTCAAAATATTTATACAAATACTAGATATACAACATCTTTATTTGTAACTATAATAAACAGCTGGATACAGGAATTTAACATTTTCAGGTTTGCTGGATCACCCAGTTTCACTGATGAAAGTTTTTCCTCTCCAGCCTTGGACAGCTTTAATAAATCAGACTCTATGCAAACAAAAGTTAAAAGCAAGCACTTCTACTGCAGAAACAATAGCTGAAGATAAAGGCAAAGGGCTCTATTTATCAAAGCTCTCCAGGACTGGAGAAGATAGACAACCATGGGATAACCTTGATGTTCCAGAAAACCTGGAATGGAATCTAAAAATCATTTGCTATTGGCAAATATTTAGAATCCGTTATCCATTCCAGGTTTGATAGATTACTTAGGTTCTAGTCTACCAGTCTAGGGTCTAGTTCTCCAGTCTTGGAGAATTTATTAAATCATGTCCAATGTAAGACAAGTTCCTGAGTTAGGTGTACGGAGCATTAATTTGCTGCTTAATTAGCAAAAGACAATAAAACATTATTGAGGCTTATATGAGAGCAATAAGGCTACAACACAAGCAAATACATAAAACATATCTAAACATAAATTGTAAATGTACATTTATTGCTATGTAGGGTATACACAGTACATTGCGGTTTTCAATAATTGTTCTCAAGTCTTGATGATCACAGAAGATTAGAACATCCCATAGGGATTTAAGATGAGTTACCAGAAAATTAGGCTCACAAATCCCCCCCCCATTCTAATACTGCATAATTGTTTTGGCACTGCCTTACCCAGATATAGTAATGGCTTGAGCACATCCAAGTGAATACATTATATTTTATAAATAATTCAAATAAAGAGAAAATACACTCTTGGGTATAACTACTTTCTAATTATCCTTACAATGGAGTGGTTATCTTCTTTCATTTTTTTGATAATCTCATAAACTGAAGTTGAATATTTAAAGCAGACCTATCACCATATTTAACATTATATAAAAGGGTGGCTAACAGTTTTATATAATGTAAAGGTATTTTTTTTTATTTTTTCAATTTTTTTTAACCCATACCCTTCCCTGCCGTGGCAGTAAAGACTGAAAGGGGATACTTGCGTCACATATCCCAGGAGGCTGTGGGCTGCTCCTTCCGCTCTTCTGTTCCTTTGGGTTTGGGTATACATCTTTAAGGGATGTCCTATAATGTTCAGTAAGATCAACACTTATTTTTCTTTACACTTTACACTTTCAGTAAGACACATCACCCTATTCCACGTCTGCGCAGGTAATTCAGGTAATGTGGGAAGAATACAGAAGAAGAAAGAAAGAAGATGGAGGTGTTGGAGGAATGGAGAGTGTCAGAAAGAAGAGGGAAGTCGAGTCAGCGCAGGACTTGCTGGACTCGGTTTGTGGACAGAGCAAAGGCTTTTCTTTAGTAAAGGCAAGTGATTTTTTTTTTAAAAAAGTTCTACTTTAAGCATTCAGAGGCAGGGTGGTTATATACTGCCTGATCCTAGCCCAATTTCAGCATCATGGTGTGATACAGGGTAAATAGGATATCTGTTTATTCTTTTTATAGGCTGTAGTCTTCATAGGAAGCTATATAGGTAGTATACTAGATTGTAAGCTCTTCAGGGCAGGGCCCTCTCCTCCTGTGTCACTGTCTGTATTCGTCTATCATTTGCAACCCCTATTTAATGTACAGCGCTGCGTAATATGTTGGCATTATATAAATCCTGTTTATTATTATTATTATTATTATTATTAATAATAATATACTTTCTATACATACCTTGTATATTGCCGACTCTACTTCAAAAGAAATAGTTTACACTGCTCATGCAGATACCATAGACACTAATAAATAAGCCAAAATTGTTTCTTACAGACATCAAAAGCTTAGGTATTTCTTTTTGTACAGACACAAAAAAGTAGCAATATATTGTACTTTTTATTATAAAATCCCTATTTGGCTATTTTTGCGCGGACACCGTTAGTAGAATATTAGACCACTATATTAACAACACCCTGACTATTCTAATGGTATATTAAATTATCACACGTTTTACTGCAGGAGTATATTACATTATTAGTATTATCAAGCTAAAGCTTATCTCTGGGAAATTTAATTCCATTTGAAAAACTTCAAAAGGCCTTGTCATTTTTGTGCAGTACACATGCTCACTTTCCGGTTGGCTCCCTGGCTATCAATAACAGTATATTATATTATGTTTATCTGGATTAGTGCTGTTTATGCTACACACCAAAGCTTTGCTGTTCTTTGCCTATGCGTACAGTGTAAAGAAAGCTGACCCAGGAGACAGTTCAGTATAGATGAGTAGAATTTCTGAATTCAACTTTGCTTAAATTTCTGTGATAAAGCACATTTCCAGAAAACCACACAAATCTTGGCAGATTACATGAGGGTCAAAAGCTAAAATGAAAAAAATCCTTTTTAGAGTTATTCAGCAAAAAAGCCATACTTGGTGTCCATTAGGTTTAACTAGGTGTCTAAAAAAGGAGGGTAAAGAACATGTGCCCTTCTTCCTGTACTAGAGCCACATGCTTTCCTCGGTATTGGGGAGTACCAATGTTGAGGGACAGGGCTTCTTCTCCAAAACAAGTGCCTCAAAACATATGTGAACTATTTGTTTGAAGGGGGACATCTTATAGAATCCGGAGCTCTCACCTACTGTATGCCTATTCTTCATACTATGCCTATTCCTGCTACAACCTGTCATTGAAAGAATCTAATTACCCCTGCTCTGTTCACATTTTACATTTTGAATAGAATTAAAATTTAATAGATTAAGATTGGATAAAAAAACTGTTCATTTATTTTTTTGCCTATACCTTACCTTTGGGAAAATGTTATTTTATTCTCTTTCCCTGATAGGCAACAGGAAGTAAGAATTCCCCTGTTACACAATTGTTACTTGATCAAATGGAAGATTGGAGAGTTTATACTCATCACTTGTTCTAGAGACACCCGTAAATTATGGAGTTTCCAAATGTTTTATGTCTCATAATAATGTTCTCTGGGGCTACATACACATGTGCAAAAATTGTCATTGTAAAAGATTTTTCACAATCTTTCCAACGACAAATGACTGCACGATGCATGAATGAACGCTGTACATATAGCACTGTTCTGCTTTATGTAGAGGGGAGGGGGAGAACGAGGCAGCAGCACCCCCACTGCTATCTCTCCCCTTCACTTGCTTTACGATCATTTGTTGTCCACCATCAGTGGATCCGCTAGGACGGTCTTTCTGACGATGGATGACGAGTGTTGTACACAACCAAGATTCTCGTCCGATATCAGCCGAGCCGATTATCGAATGAGAACCAATGCACGGGTGTACGTAGCCTTACATAGCTGTTGATAGGGCCACTTTATTGAGGAACTAAACACTATTTTCTCTCCTGAAACTCTTGATTGGTCAAGCTTGGATAATGTACTCCATTCAGTCCTAGCAAACTGGGGGGAAGCCGGAATGCACTGGGTATCCTGACAACTAACAATGAGCTGCACATGCCAGATGAAAAGACTAGGGATGAGCGAGAGAAATTTTAAAATTCGATCATGCGGCAAATCGGGCCGTTCTTGCTTACCAAACATGTAAGCGAGAACGACCTGTGTAAATTCAGCCGATCAAATTTTTTGCAACCTGCAAGAGCAATCAGAGGAGGGGAGCTGTCAGCCCTGCAGTATGTGTTCTTGGATAGAGATTCTCTATCCATGAACACAGAGTCCCACGGCTGTGCTCATCTTAAATGAAAGCAGCCGTGGGAATCATCCTGTGATGATTCTCACTGCTGCATTCATGATGAGCACAGCCATGGGACTCACACTAACAGGAGTACCGCGGCTGCATTTATAAATGCAGCCATGAGAATCCTCCTGTGCGCAATCCCCGGGCACTAGAGGTTAAATGAGGAAGTTGGAGGAATTTTTCGCAAGAATGTCAAAGGCATTCTCGCATATCCCTAGAAAAGACCAAGCAGGTAAGAATGCCTATTGCAGAGGGGGCATCATCTGTCCCTTTCTGCAATAAAATCTTGCCTGGTTACAAATATTTAAAAGTGAAACTTTATTACAAAGTACAACACCTAAAGCAGAACCAAATCCAGAGTTTTTCTTTTAATTTGGACAGTTTTATTTGATATCCATCCTCGTTGCAGAGAGGAATTTCAGACATTGCTTCAATTTCAGGGTGCTCTTCCCACTTTTATTTGCAAAAACAACATCAACTCAATGCAAAATCCAGGCTTTTTCCACGAAATCAAAGTAATCCACAGTATGACAAGAAAACAAAAAGGTTTCCCTCCTGGCCCTCCCTGTGGGTCCCACAGAGCTCAACTTTGGGCGACCTTCTCCCAGCTCACAGGCTTCACACAGCCTTTCAGACCTGGTCTCAGGCTGCAACTCCTAGTCTCAAAGGCTGGTAACTTTTTATCAATGTCCAGGTGCTCCAGAGACATTTCCTATTGCTGGCCTGGAAAAAGGGTGGAGTGCCTGGCCCATCCATCCATTCTGTCCAGGACACAGTGGGCCTGGATCTCACATAAAGGGCTGCAAATGTGCAGCAACGTAATTATTTATGGCCCTATCCAGGCCCTGTAAATCCTTTTCCAGGCAAGGGCGAGTTACATGGGCGTAAAAAAACCTCCAAGTTTGACATCATATGTTTATTACTGCTTCATTTACACTATCAAAACGAAAAAATATTGGTTTTCTGATACTAGTCTTAAAATCTCAGCTTAAATGCCACATGAACTATAAAACCTGAACAATCTGCCCTGTAGAAGGAACAGATTTTTTCGGTTTTCAGTGAATAAATATGAAAGCCATATATGGTAATGACTGAATGAATTCTGTTTTATTTGTGTCTCCATGGAAACTATTAAATGTGCAGATACTGTATTGCAAGATTAGTATGTTGGACTATGTGTGTCCCATTACCATGGAGACTAAAATGGAAGAAATCTGGCTCAGGATTCTGAAAAGAAGGGGTAGACTTAGTACGTATTTTTCAGAAGAATGTCAAAGTTTTTTTTTTTTACATTCTGGGTGTTCAATATTTACCTCCAGTTGAACAGAATTGCACTAAGCTTTACTTAACATTTTTTTCTCAATAAAAATAATATAATGACATGGTAAGCAATTTTCAGTATGTTTTGCTTGAGTCATAGTAGCATGTAAAGCCGTTCTTCATTTACGAACTACCACCTCCTCAAAACCACACTGAGAGTCATTGTATGTTTGCAATTGCAACACTTAGAAACTCAAGCGCTTAGCTGTGCCTTGCATTGATTATCTCATCTTTCGCGAGTTAATTTCAGAATCATTGTTGCCAAGGTAACATCAGTGAGCTCTTTATATAGCACCTTAGCAAATGACATCATCTTTACAATTTAATCTGCCTTGCATGTTCGTTTAAGCTTCCAAGAAGCCATGCAAGGAATTGTGTGCTACAAACTGTATCATCTGATGTGAGCCCTTATAATAAGAAATGCGAATATTTCGATGTGTAAAACTCCCTCCCTTCAATTTATGTTGACTTCTTAAGATGCAGTTAGTTGAGCAATAAAATCTTTCAACTGTGAAGGTCAAATGTAAACCAATTTGCATCTAGATTTCATGGCTTTCTAAATTAAATATGAACTTATAATAATATTCTATTTTTAGAAAAAATAAATACAGTATTTACATTTTTAAATATTCAAAAAGTCAACCAAAAGTCAAGTCATCTGGTAGGCTGTCTTGGTAATGATTTGGTTTTAAAGTGTATCTAAAGCCAATTATAAAAATGTCATACATGGCAGGTTACCAGTTAAAGATGTGGTATTTGAATTATATTTCATTTTTATCCTTTATTTTCACCTCTGATCTTTACAATACCATACTTCCTGCCCTAAGGTATTAGCACCATAGTTTATCTGTGAAGGAGCAGAATTGCCATCCTAGAGCAGTATTACAGAACAAGCCTCCCTTTTCTCCATTAAATGGAGAAGTTCTGTAGCCAATTTAGGAAGCAAGGAAATCACTATTAAATGAGAATGACTGTAACACAAAAGCATAAATCCATAGGGAGCTCACCTTCAAATAGCTGTCTGCAAACATTAGATAACCATTGCCCGGGACGATCTTTTTTGTCTTGGACAAAAACATGTGTACAGTGGTCCCCCCATGTCATTCATCCATTTGCCATGGTGGGAATGAGCACTGTGGGTTGTCCCCTCTCCAGAGAACTGAGTGATGCTGTGTGTACGGCACTCGTTCATTCATCTGTCACTGGAAGTCACGGTGTTGTTGGGCAGCACGGTGGATCAGTGGTTAGCACTCTGGCCTTTGCAGCACTTTCCCAGGTTCAAATCTTGGCCAGGACATTATCTGCATGCGGTTTTCAGATTCTCGTCATGTTTGCGTGGGCTTTCTCCTCCATTCCAAAAACATACAGTTAGCTTAATTGGATTCCCCCAAAATGTACATATGATTATGGTAGGAACATTAGATTGTGAGACCCTCTGAGGGACAGCTAGTGAAACACCTATGGACTTTGTAAAGCGCTGTGTAATATGCTGGTGCTTTATAAATACTGTGAAATGTTAATGCCTTGATTCTGATGTATACAGTGGTCCCCTGATATCATTAATCAACTCACTATGGCCAGGAAAGGCCACTGTAACTCCTATGGAGGAGAG
The DNA here is from genome assembly GCF_032062135.1 of Pyxicephalus adspersus. Lineage (NCBI taxonomy): Eukaryota > Metazoa > Chordata > Amphibia > Anura > Pyxicephalidae > Pyxicephalus > Pyxicephalus adspersus. The sequence goes on from NC_092868.1 coordinate 11,795,879, forward strand.
CACAGCGGCCCCCTTTGATATTACCAGATGATCATCTTACAAAGTCATCTGATTGAATTTTTTGGCAGTACTTTTGGCTTCTGTCAATTCATATTGTGACGACTTCAAATGATCTTATTCATCATGCTCTCACTATGATTATCCACCTTATTTCAGAAGCTTCATCAGACTGATACAACTTTACATATTAAAGAATTGCAGTAGGCCATATTTCTCAACCGAATCTGTGCACATTTTATTACTAGACTGAGACATGTCTTAATATTATTATTACACAGTATTTATATAGTGCCATCATATTACGCAGCGCTGTACAAAGTCTATAGTCGTGTCACTAACTGTCTCACAATCTAATGTCCCTACCATGGTCAAATGTAATTTATACAGTCTAAGGTCAATTTTTGGGGGAACCCAATTAAACTTCATGTTTTTGGGATGTGGGAGAAAACCCACACAGACACGGGGAGAACCTGCAAACTCCAAGCAGATTGTGTCCTGGCCGAGATTCCAACCTGGGACCTAGCACTGCAAAAGCCAGAGTGCTACCTCTTAACCACCGCAACAAATTGCTTGCCCATCATGCTTTTTACCATGCACTGTATAATATCTGTTGGGGCCATATTCAACTGAAGTCACATAAATAGATATTTAGCGTGTGAACAGAAAACAAAGGTACCTAAATGTTTAACACCATATATAATATATACAGAACAAAAAAGCATAAATCAAGCGTTAGACAGATGTAAGCTCTCTGTTAATAGTATACACATATAATAGTATAATATCACAGTCCCAGGTTTACCTCTTTTATACTGTTATAGCAGTATGGGTCATCATATGAATAGGTACCAATATTTTATTACCCATCTGGTTATCTGGTTGGATACCCCACTCTTCTCTAGCACAACAAGTCCAAACAAATTGAAAGGCACCTCACTGCTTTTTTTGAGGTGCAGATAGAAAAGCGGAATCTTAAAGATCTTTCCAGTGGTTCTGTAAAAAGTATGTTAAAAATTGTTTCTATTGCATTTAGGACACTCACACATTCCTTTCAGCATTTTTCAAATATTTGCTGTGGGGCCCGCACTTCATAATGCCTCTCCTTTCATATTTGTTTGCCATAAATTCTGTTAATTTATTTATGAGAAAGCCACCCACACTCAGGATGAAAGATGGAAGGGTTTTGCAGTTTGCACTGAAAATGCAGAAGTCCACTCAGGAAACTTCTAAAGTGGCTGCTGTGTGACTCCCTAAAGTTCATATGACAAACACTAGAATAGAACCGGTACAGGTAAGGATAAGATCCAACAAGTTTAAATAAAATGTATTTCTGCATAAATTAAAACTGAAAGGTGAAACAACATCAGCCAGTGAGATTTCTTGCTTGGTTGTCCCAATGCAGTATGACTGGCTGCTACTGTGACAGTAACATTACATGACAAAGGATTTCTGGAGCACCATTGACTAGCTAAAAAGAAAGCACAACAAAAAAATATTTGATTTTACGTGCAATTTATGTTGATTGAACCTTAGACATATATGTTGAATATCTTGTTTCAAAACCAACTAAATATAGTTTAATTTATGCTTTCTTTGTATATGTATATATATATATATATATATATATATATATATATATATATTTATATATATACACACACACACACATACAAAGGAACTACATATCAAATATTCTCATGACATATAAAAGCACATAATGTAATTAGAATATTTAATGTACAGCGCTGCGTAATATGTTGGCGCTATATAAATCCTGTTTAATAATAATAATAATAATACAGTTCATTTTTAAACTGTGCAATGTAGTTTCGTAGTAACTAGGAACCTTAATATTATCAGCCAGTGACAATTATCACCATATTTATATAAAACTTTAGTAATATTCTAAAGCCAAAGCTGAACCTTTCCCCTAAACTCATACTGAACAAGGCAAATTGGAGCAACACTAGTCAGAATAACACCCGATTCAATTACTGCTGTAGCAGCTTGTTACAGTGATCGTACAGTGTTTTTTACACTGTTGCAGCACCTGTCACTGAAAATCATATGTTAGTTATGTAATAGGATCACGACAAGAGCTTGAGAAAACCTCTTCAATAAAATAAAATCAGTTTTTAAAAATCACCAGTTCTCATACTTCAACCATGTGTGCCCAAATAGCCAATTGCTAGATGCAATTTATTCTCCAGAAGAAGAGAAATTGGAGGGTAAGGGTCATAGACAATTAAGAAATTTTAAAGAAGAAGTCTGGGCCAAATAATATTTATTAAGCATTTAGAGCTTTGCATTCCATTCATTAATAATCTATTATTTTTCCAAATTTTGCCCATGAGTCCTACAAAGTAGTTAAAAAGGTGTTTCTGTGTGCATCAAAAGCAACCAGAGTCTCATTGCTACCTACTGGAAAATTACTTATGTGATCGACCCCATTGTTCTAGCATTGATCAGGTTGTTACATTGCCTGAAGTGGGCTGGGGCATCAGGTGCTGGTGGGGCTTATATTGCTTCTCCCTGCCTAGCCCCATTTCACATTACTTCCACATGCACTTCCATCACTGTCCATGCCTTTGTTCCTGATTTCTTTTTACTTCTCCCAGTCCACCACTTTTTGTTACCCATCACCAATGCAAATAAAAGTTTGAAAAATAACATACGTCAAGTATAGGGGCTTTTCATGCAACTTAGAGGGCAAAAATAAAATGGCAAAAATTCCTTATATGCTGAATAACATCCTTAAAGGTGTTCTTGTTTTTTATTACATAATAAAATACACAATTCCCCTGATTTTGAATCAAACCCTTATCCAGGCTTACAGCTGGGGAGCTAGAATTATTGGAACAAGTCTGTATCTTATCAGGTCCCATGCCTCCCCTCAGCATTGTAGTGTTGAAGGACAGGGACCTTCTCTGGTCCTCCAACAAATGAATGCGGTAGGTTGTATGGGCTTTAAAATGGATCCAAAAGTCTCCTTTTATAATAAAAACACATTATATACTTACCAATTTTTTTTTAAATCTTTATATATGTCCTTTGACGTAAATCCACTGTACAGCACATCATTCAATGATGCAAATTCACAACCGTCACCATGAGTAATGGTTGACTATACATTACAAATCTCTCGTTGTGATTGTCATAGATTATTTACATCGCTGTTTGCTAGATTTATTTCTTGGAAGAAATGGTAAAGTAAATTTTATTTCTATAACATTATTTCTTTTTATCACAATGCCTTTGTGTTGATTACATTTGACTTAACCCTTTCTGGTAATAGGAAAAGAGTTAATTAGAGGAATTAGCAGCCCTATATTGATAATGATGAATGAGTGAAACAACTCCACAAAATACAGAGTTAGAATTTATCTATACAGATTTACAAATAATTTATTCAAAAGAGTTTTATGTTTCTAAACTCTTGTGGCCTGTGTTGCTTCCCTGTTCTACACCGTGGAATTGGGTTTTGTGTTGTTTGCTACTACATAATAAGTATTACCTAGATCGCATCTGTGTTTACTGGTTACACTCCTACAATATCTTAATAGGTCTCTCCTCTTACTGGACAGATCTCTGAAAACAGATTAACAAGGCAGTTCCTTCAGTGGAACTCGTATCTTGGATTTCATCTTTATTGCTTGTCAAACAGATTAAGAGATAGGATACTGTCACCTTCTGGTTATATATAGGACTAGAACGTTGCTTTGGCCTACTACTGTGCCTCAGCTAGGGTGCACATAATAATTTAACCCAGCTGTTTAAGCCTTTTCCAAAGAAAGGAGAGGAAAGGAAGAAATAATTTGAAATACAAAACATAAACTTTATGTACATATGGCAGAAGTTCCCATCTGGATGCCACATACGTCCCTTTGGCAGCCATTGAAAACCCCTAAAGATGTAGATTGTTTTAATCATCAGTTTACCACTGAAGAAAAATATTCTTTGGACTGTGTTCTCATAATTCATTGGTTTGGTTTCTTTTACATTACTATACTTCTATACTTTTTTCTTACTCTCCAACATTTTCCTCTTTTATGTTTTGTATTTTAATTTATTCTCTTGCTGTGGCACAGGTGGGTTCAGTGTTCTCCCCAGGCTTTTACCCTGGCGCACCACCGGGCACTTTTCAGCACCCACCCGGCTGTTTTGGGTGGTTAATAAAGAGTTAGGTCACAATAGAGGGGCTGCCACACGCCTACAATTTCTTCCCACCTGGCTCCAAAAAATTTCTGATTTGAACACTGTGGGTTTTTGCCTTCACTAATATAGAAGCATTGATTTATAAAGGAGCTGTGATAGTATTTCTTAGTGTCTTAGTTCTTGAGTCATATGTCTCAGTGTCTTATAAAGTATCTCTATTCTATGACTGTCTTCTGAAATAGGTCCCTGGTTTCTAACAACGTCTATAATGTGTTTGCAGTCTGGGACCATTGCCTTCACTATGTCTGCATTCATTGGCCATCTCTTGTTACATATTGGCAGTTTCAGACAGTTTTCTGTAATAATATATGTCATTTAACATTTCACACAGGCCTCTTGTTATGTCAGGAGCAGCAGTTGAGACCCTTTCATAAAGAAGCTGACCACCACAATTGTATGATGTTTAAGACTTCATCATGGATGTAATATTTAGGCATTGTTGGGTGCTGCTAGACTACCTTGAAGACAATTAAAGTTTTTTTTTATCTGCTTACTATTTATGGCACTAGTACTGATCATATATAGCTGGTGATATTGTCCACTGTCTCTATGACTAACATTTTGGCTATTAAAGGATTTGAAGGGTTTAATGAATACGGGCGACTTTGAACAAACTGGTTGCTACAAGTGTCTATTTTGCACATTTTATTGTCATTACTTTATTTTTATACATATATTTGTAACACCTTACAGTAATTGAATATTACTACGAACACATTGTTAACAATAACATGATCTTATAATAGTAATTGCATCATTACCATATTGAATGTTGACTTGAATACTGTAAGACAAATTATTCTGTGTTTTGGCGTTATGGAACTATGGAAGCTATAATTCAGTCAAAAACCACTAAAGCAAGAAGCCAGCTTATTTTATACAAACCAAATATGGGTAGTTCCTATGTCTGTAATGCAGAAACACATAAACCTAGTTTTGAGATGTACCAGGTACATAAAAATGTCGTAAAAGAATTCATAGACCATAATATAAACATATGTTGGGCTTGTGATATAATTGTATAAAAGTTTTACAGAGCTATAAAAAAAGCACTAAACATAAAACATACAGAAAAGCCTAATTATATGTAGAACTATGCATGTAAAAACAGCAATCAATGCAAAGAGATTGCTATTTAGAACATTTTATGTGCTCTGCTAATGCTGTGCTAGCTAGCGTTCATATTAAGCCAAGAAAGACATGAAACTAAAATCAGTATTTTTTAAAATAGTACGTACTTTCTTCTTTTTAAATTCTCCAGAAAACATATTTTTTTTCCTATAGTTTTAATAAAAAACTTGCATAGTTCTATTTAAGAATACAGCAGTAAATAAAAAAAACAGCATATTTGCAGGTAATATACTCATTGCATTTACAGAAGACTCTCAGAAATATTTGTTCTTCAGTGGGAAATGATACTTACTTTGCCATTCCTTTTACTTAAAGTATAGTGAATATCAAATTCGGCACTTCGCTCACTTGATTGGATGTACTAGTAAAAAAACCTGGCAAAGGTGAAGCATCATTTTTAAGATGTGGTGGGGCTCAGTGGAATATATTAGTAGCAATATATATATATATATATATATATATATATATATATTATGTTAAAATGACCCCACAACACAATTTTATGTGTCATTTGTGCTTGATAAAAGAACCCAAAACCCTGAAGAACCAAATTGATCCATTTTTAGTCTTTTTAATATACCAAATGATAAAAAAAAAAACACTTGCTGATCTTGTCAAAAATCTAGAGCTGTCCTGTGTCTTGTACACAGTAGCCTAATCAATTCTCCAAGTTCTCCACTTGGACTACAAAACTTTCCCCTTGCTAAAGAAAGGGTAAGGTATTTTGGGGTTCAACAAAAGACAGCTAGACAGGGCAGACATGATTCCCTGCAATTTTGTTACAAAAAGGCATTGCGTGGTGAGCTCACAACAGGAAATAATGGTTCACTTCTGCAAGTAGTAGTAAAGGTAGTATTGCAAGAAAATTTGGAACATTTTCTATTCTGATAACAAGTTTGCATTTAATATTTTCAGTGCTGAAGTTGCCTAGTTGCCTACTAGAGTTAAAAAGAGATAAATTGGGAACGTGATAGGCAAAGGTAAATATTTCTTAGGGACAAATTAGTTTACAGAAGTAAGAACTGAAAGCAGATTGAGCCAGTTCACATCCAGTAAGTGGCACTGGTGCCTTGCCCCTTCCACTAAAAGCCTGTGCTCCAAAAAAATGAAGATTGTTCATACCCTAGGATAACTACCTATAACTTGTAGGGTCTAATAAGGATCTCACTTGTAACTCCACAGGGGGTTAAAGGGTAAGAATACTTGTATTTACACATGTGATGCTATTGGTCAAGGCAGTCACCCAATTATAGGCACTAATTAAGCACGGGCCTCCCCTACAAGTGCCTGCTGTGTGCACTAAGTAGTGGTGGACAACTTTTCAGCATTTACATAAATACCACACCAATATTTGCTCAGCAGGAAAAGTAATAAACTTATTTCTGATGATTCCCTGTCAGAGCAGATTTACCCATACTCACGGATACCTAGGCATTTTTCATTTTAAGCTGTTAGGCTCACACAGCCTTTTTTAAAGTTTTTTATCATACTTTGAATGTGCCCCGGATAATGGAGTTTAGAACTACTTGAACTCTATGCCTAATTACAGGAACTTTTAAAATTATCTGCAGCTGCAAAAAATGGCTTTGACTGCATTGCACAAGATGTTGGATTGTAACATTCCCCCAGAGAAGCAAAACCTCCAACATTGCACTGCATTATCAATTGCTAGTATTTGTCTTTTAAAATTCTGGAGAAGTTGGGTAAAGGATGGACTTTCACACACACAAGCATATATTTAAACACCTGTCATGAGCAGGATGGCAAAAATGGCAACAGGACTTCCACCTGATGGAAGATGACTCATTTCCTGGTTCTTTAATGATATTTGGGAGGGAAATATGCAAAGAAGATATTCACAGATGCACTACTGTAATAGAGGTAGTAGATGAAGATAACTCACTTCAAGTTGTCTACAGCTTGCCTCTCTGGTACAATTGCTATCTGGTCTGGATGAATTTGGTTTCCCCAAGGGGGGTTCAATCCAATAGCTAAATATGAGCTAGTACTTTCACTTACAGATTTGAAAACAAAATAAGCCTATAGTTTTGAATCTGTACCTACCTCAAGAATTAACATGGTCTTTCCCTATATGACTGAAGACTAGCGTTGGTGGAATATCTCACTATTTGATTCGACAGCTATTCGATCGAATAGGGAAATATTGTTCGGGTGATCGAATGCCGAATGCTGACAGCTCTGCTCCCCTGATTGCTGTTGCAGCCCTTTACTAGTTGTATGTGTTCCTGGATAGAGAAACTCTATCCAGGAATAGGGATAGTGCTCCCTGATTGGCTGAGGAAAGCCAAATAATTAATTACCTCTAGAGCCGCAGATAGCACACTGTTCTCAATGAATGCTGCCTGTAGCCACATTCATTGAAAGATCCCTGGCACTAGAGGTTAATTAACGCACACTGTTGGCATTCATTGAGAAGATCCCCGGGGCACTAGAGGCTAAATGGGGACAAGTTTACCCATTCATTCACCTCTAATGCTATGTGATTGGCTGGGGAAAGGGAAATCCTGATGACGCTTGAGCTTTCATCAGGGTTTACCTTTCCTCAGCCAATCACTGAGCACTAGAAGTGATGAATGAGGAAACTTGTCACCATTTAACTTCTAGTGCCCGGGGATCCCACACTGACAGGAGGAATCATCCTGTCATTGTGGGATAACCTGTAAAAAAATAAAAGTTAGTTACACAAATCACACACATTCAATAAATTACTTTAACATTTATTTTTTTTAACACATTTTTTACACACGAATTTGCGCTGTCGAATCCCGTGTTTTTCGGGTCAGGTCTATTCGAATTCGAACAGCCATATTCTGGTCGAATATAAGGACAACCCGAATTCAAACACCAACACTACTAAAGACAAAGTCCAAGAATTCAGGTTGGCTTTGGTATGTTTGTCAGGGCCAGGGCATTTCCAAAACTCACTGTTTTAAGTAGAATTTGTATTTATGCAGTGAAAATCCTAATTTCTATTAATTTGGGAGCTTGGGGTGTAGGTTGTGGGTAGTTCCTTATTTCTCCTATGATGTACGATATGAGTACATGTAGTCCCTGAGTTAAGGACATCCGACATATGGACGACTCCTAGATACAAACAGGGCTTCCCTGTTAGTTTGTGTGCAGGACGGAGGCATGATAGGGGAAGGGGGCGGTTTGCAGAAGAAGTCTTTTGCTGTTCTACAAGATTTTGTAAATCTTTAATGACCAAGACAAACTCTCCAAATGTTTCTTTTTATATATCAAAGAAAAGTGTGCTCCAGAATTTATTGAATATCTTATGTGTTTTTATTTTCTTTTCTTTGCTTTGTTTGTGATAAACTCACAGTGAGGATTTTATACAGTAACTGACACCTCACTGCCTAATAATATGTTGAGACAAACATCTGTCCTAATTGTATTAATTAAAATAATGTACCTGTTTCGACTTACATACAAATGCAACTTAAAAACAAACCTAAAATCCCTATCTTGTATGTAACCCGGGGACTATCTGTATATATATATTATAACCATCTATAATATATATAGTATATATAATATACATGTATCATCTATCATATATACCGCATATATATATATTTATATTTATTATAACTATCCAACTAAGTGCAAGTATTTTTTCCAGTTTTCCCCATATTTACTAATCCAAGTAAATATATAATATATATGTTGCAGGTAAATAATTCATTTTGTGAAGCGAAGAACCTGTATATCTTTAGTAAGTCAATCCCATTGTGTGTATATAAATAAAGTAGTTTGTGCGTATAGAATGCTTGTGTATCACTGTGTTATATAGATTTCTACCCTAATTTACAAGTATTTTGAGTTAGAAAAAGTTTCTGGATTTTTTTTATTAAAACAATTACAAGCAAACATTGCATAACAATGTAAATTCATGTCAGTTGTAATGACCGATGATGTTTACATACTGCACTCATGTCCCTAAATGACAAATTCAGTTGACTCCAGGAATACCAAAGGGATTATTTGTAGAAATACCATAAGGATTCTATGCACTATTACTGCAGCACATGGGATCTGTTATTTAACGTTCAGAGTCTGACACGTTGAAATTGGTCATCACATTTGTCAGGGTTAATGATGAATTAACCACTGGGAACAGAAATAAACGTTTTGCTTAAAGTTTTCAAATATGTGTCTGTGTTTTTATTTCAAGGAACTTTTAATATGGTTTTGGTGTGTTAATTTATATTTAACTTGTTCTGAGGATTGATAAGGGGTACCAATTTACCCTAGCTTTCTTCCCCTGGGAGGTGGCATTTATATGGTTACCACTTTAGTGGGCATCCAGAATTTACAAAACAAAGGCACATCCTTATGGGGGGGGCTCGATATCTGTAACTTCACAGGAGTCTGGTTAAGTCTGGTTATACCCCAAGAATGCTTCCCTATTGTCAGCTTAAAACTGTTTGTTGAAACTTAAAAGTCGTTCCCAAGGTTGATTTCTTTTTCTAAGGAATGACACTTGGGAGGCTGGTCCCTTACAGTGCAGCTTAGATACCCACAAACATGCCTTAATAATGCAATTTCTCTACACCCCCAAGCTGGTTTGAGCCAAAGATGGGATGATAAAACAACAAATTGGCATTTTTATCCTAATACTAACTAGTTGTTCTTCAGGATAATTCAACTAATCCATACATAATGTTGTAAATCTGCCTAATTAGCATTATTTTAAACTATAGCAAGAAGTCAACGTTTCAAATACAACATTCACACTCCAGGTATATAATATCCCCATTTTACTCAACACAAAAACACCAGTGCTATAGGGCAGCAATATTCACAAAAATCTACTGTAATAAAACACAAAAATAACACATTAATAAAACCATACCAAATTTAAAGGAACCTCTCACTAAAATTTGGAATTTACATGCAAAGTTTATAAAATGTTCATCTTTTCTTTCTGCCTGTGCCATGGAATGCTTCTTTGATCATGAGAATTTTTACGTAAAATTCTCAGGGAAACCTTTTGGGAATGAAACTCCTAAAATTTAGGATTAGTAAATCCTCACTTCTGTATATTTAGGAGCTACATCATCTGGCACAATCCTTACATACAATGTATTTCTAAATGTGTCAAATTCCTGGTGTTCCCTATGCCAATAATGTTGCCTCTATGTCCTGTAATAGCCTATTTTTGGTCCACAGAGTTTTCCTCAAGGTAAACTTCTCTGTTTCACACCTTTGCAAATAAAACCTCCATCCATCTCCAATTTACTCTATGCATGTGAGCAGAGGTCCTATTTATGCCTTGATTATTGTAACTAATGGTTGATTGATGTGTGTTAACACATTTTGTGTAGAAGTGATCTCCTTTTCACTGCTACATTGAAGTGGGAATAAACCTGAAAAAACAAACTACTGTGAACGAGAAGATCTTTACTGCAGAAGGGTTAGGCTATGGCTCTTCTAAAATAAAAAAAACGTATCTGCCTTGACAGCTCAGCGTACAACAGGGTGCCGAGAAGTTCCTGGCTTTGCCCCCTTCCAGATGAAATAGAAACCAGAAAAACGAGTGTAGATGTTGGTGCCCATAAAGAATGGAGGGGAGGTGAGTTTACCTTTGCTTGAAAAGTTTTATCCTTATTTCTTCTTATTCCTTTTGCAAGGGATGCCAATAATTTTACTTGTATCTTAGTGCAGACATCTGGGCAAAATCAGCGAGCCAATCACATCAGCAGGAAGATACAGTTCCTGGGAACATTCCATACACCAGAAATGTACAGAACACTTCTTTTTATTGCTTTTATTTCTACAGTAATATAACACGGCTCCAGCTGCAGTTTAAAATAAAAAGGTATGTTTTAATATAATAAAATAAAAAAATACATGGCTTTTGGAATGATTGTATTTGCTATATTTAAGAAAGTGGAGTTCTCCTTTAAAAATGGCAGTTATATCTATACTTTCAGTGCTTCTTTGACATCTTTTTTTTTAAAACTAAACATACAGTACTTCAGTTACATACCAATGGTACTATTTATATAAAGCGACTGGGTCATGGAAAACGCACATGCCATAAGCGATTCATTTAAAATATCATCTCTTTGGAGCTAATGTTTTAAAAAGTGGTAAAAGGCTCACATACTGTATTTCTAATGAGAAACCAAAATGTGAAGAACATATTTATTTTTGTGTTGTAAATTTAGTGTAATTCCTGTCTTTAGAGATATGAAGACTTGTGACTTGCCACTTTATTGGTGGTGATCTGCCATCACAATTTAATCAATTTGATTGTTTATTTTTATTTACGTCTGCATAACCTGGAGAGCAGACCCCTGTCTTCAATCTCCACCATGCAGAATAAACCATTGAGGATGTAGTGGTTAAAGTGGACACATCACTGGGACATAATAGAAGCGGTCATTGCTGAACTCATTCTAAGGAAAGCTAATTGCTCGGAAGTAAAGCTGATCTTTGGGTGTCAGAAGTGTCAGTCACAACTAAAACAAACATACAGATAACTGTGCAGCAAGTTGGGTGGCAATTAGCGGAACATCTGAGCCTCATACTCATTTTGGGTCAGTGATTCAGAAGGTAATAAAAAGTAGAGGGTCAGATCGTCAGCAAGGCAGGCTGTAATTTGTAGAACCAAATCAGCAATGGCAGTTTACATATTGGGCCTGATTTATGAAAGCTCTCCAAGACTGGAGGGGATACAATTTCATCAGTGAAGCTGGGTGATCTAGCAAACCTTTAATGGATCTGATCCAGAACTGAAAACGTTTGCTCACAAATAGCAAATAACAAATCCATTCCAGGTTTGCTGGCCCAAATCAGGCCCAATGTCTCAGTATAGGTCTGCTGTATATGAATCAAAGAATGAGCAATTGGTAGAACAATAGTATATTAAAGATCAACCACACAATATGTTCTGAAATGCAGCAAATATAATCATTAGCTTTAACTGTAAGTAAACATTTGTATGTTGTTACCTAATGATGATGATGTAACCATATTACAAGTGTCTTTGTAACACAATTCACGCTTCCACAGACCATGTGACTAAAAATGATTTAAAAAATGAAATGCAATATTGAATAATAATTTCAATATCTATGAAAACAAAATAAATTGATTCTACTACACTTGGTCTTAGCCAAAAGACTATGATCCAAAAAATTCCAGTTGATGTATTATCGAAAATACATCGGTAAGAATGAGATTTTCTCAAGTCTGGGTATTTTTGTGCTGAAAATGCAGCAAAATACCTAAAAATGCATACGAAACACATTAAATATATTTAGTTTCAACAATTATTTCATTTATCTAAAAATAAAAAAAATAGATGTATTTTTTAGATACTTTAGATACATTTTAAAGCAGAGGTTGCCAACCGGTGATCCGCAGGTTTGGCCAGTACACCCCGCAGCGGAGTCAGGAAAAGGACCCCGTTAGGGGGACGCACTGGCTAGAGCTGCGGACCATCACTCCCGTATGGATAGCAGGCTCAGAGACACAACCCACCCACTCTCCCATTGCAATGGGTGGGTTCTGACATAATGACATCACTCTGGGGGAAGTTTCTTCTTCCCCTTTAGGTGACACACGACTCCCACGCATGAGCGGTCCAGAGTTCATAAATGTAGTGGTCTGTGAGGTTCAAAAGGTTGGCGACCACTGTTTTAATACACACCTTATAGGGATAAGGGAAATAGGGATAAGGTTCAGGTTCAATCTCGTGGTGGAGTTAGAATCAAACTTCTGCTGTTTGAAGTTTGCTGCTTTCATGAGCTCATGCGGAAATTTGAGTGAAACTTAAGCTACATAAGTAAATGCTTCGGTATGTAGTGAGATATTACTGACTCTTATGTCACTTTAATTTGATATGTCTCTTAGGAAATTAAAAAAAATGATAGCTGGACTTGAATGAAGGGAATAAAAGTTATCTTATATGTGGGAGGTAGGGTTAGCACCTGACCAGTATTTTATCAGCTTGACTGGTAGAAATTGGAAACATCAGGATAGAATCTTCTGCCCCTAGCAACTAGAAGCCAACTGGTTGATGTTTAGCTTGCTAACTAGATAAAATACGCTAATTACCCTAATTGTTTTTTTATCATCTTCCGCCAAAATTAAATTAACCAAACTTTCATCCCTAAGTAGCTGCTAATCCAACAATCACATTACAAGAAAGAACATTCTCAAGGTACACTTCTAGTAGTGTAGTCTGCTACAGTGATTTATTACTGAGAAGATTAACTTCTCATTGACTTCAATGAAGGTCAACTCAACTGTCATGTTTAAAGAACTTTCTTCCAACCCTTTACAAACTGAACCTAGACATGTTTCCCATGTCTGCCAATAAAATATCACCTTGACTTTCTAACAGACACCTGTAATTGTCCTTCAGAAGCCTAGAGAGTCTTAGAACCTGCTGTCCTCTATTTTGCAATTACCAACTCAACAAGTTGGGAAGCCAAGTTTTATCCTAAAAAATATAATCAAATGATGACTACATCTGAAACATTTGTGACCCCTGCTCCACCTTCTCTCAAGTGCCTGGAACTCTTTGTGACTTCTCTTTCTCTAGGGCCTAATTTTTGCAAAGCTCTCCAAGACTGGAGAAAATAGACTTTCATGGGAGAAACTGGAATAGATCTGGTCCAGGATTAAATACATTTTTCAACTAATAGCAAATCTTTTTTAAGAAATCCAGTCCATGTTTGCTGGATCAGCCAAGTTCTCCTAGATGATAGTCTATCTTCTCCAGTCTTGGAGAGCTTTAATAAATCAAGTCCATACTGTCCTCGAGTTTCTAACTAAGTCACTCTCCACAACTAGTTTTCAACCAGTGTAGGTATTCTCATTGTACTCTGGCATGAAATTTTGGATTGCATGATGAAAGTTTATTGTAAAACAGTGTTTATTGTAATTTTGTGTATCCTGATAGGGATTCTTCTGTGAAGATGTAGAAAATACAAAAGTGAAGAATGAATTCTAACTTTGCATAAACTTTAACGTATTATTAATACCAGGTAGATGGGTACAAAATGTCTTGGGTACTTTAGTAGCCATACCGTGTAGTGTTAAGAACTCCTGATCACTGCAGCCCACTGGAGAGGGTCTTTTTGTATTATTATTCAAAAATAATGCTTTCAACCCATGCAGTTTTGTAGCAGGTAAAAATCCTTGCAGCTTGGCAAAGGCTGCAACATCTTGTGCTGACTACATGGTCATAAACCGACTGGCATTTCACATTCTGTGGTCATTAAGACTTAGTTATTGAATAACCTGTAGTATGTAAAGTTATGCATGCAGCATTTTTAGACTGTCTTTTCTTTGAATAGTGCAAACGTGACCTCTCTCGGCATCTACTAAAAAATTAATAGCATGTCTTACTTAGCAGCTGTGGCCTAATGCTTTGTATTTCTTTTATAAATATTAATTCTAAGAATAAATTCCAAAGATGCACTCAGCTTGGCTGCTTCCATCTATGACCTCTGTTTAGCACAACTCCAGTAATAGCCTTGACACTGATATTCCTTCTGATGAAAGAGGTTGTCAGCTACATGTTAACTATTATCATATTTTTAACAGGAGACACAAAATTATCTGCCCAGTACAAATACTTATTAATTCCTAATGTGTAAGTGTCCATGTACAAAGGTCAGAGGAAACAACAGTATACCAATAGGTGGAGACTATAAAAAATTTAATGGGAAAAATCAAAACACAAATCTCAAATTAAAAGAAACATTTGCTTTAAACTGTATGAGGCTGGATGACATTTAAATCTCCTTGGAGTTATATGGTAACACGAAAGACAGGTAATTGTATGGGAAATGTATCTTATCCTAATGCATACTTACCTATGTGATTTCAAACATTATAGCTAAATAGACTTTTGCCAAAAATCCCTGCTACCTAGTCTCTTTCTTGTTACAATAATTGTCCCAGGGTTTGGCAATCACCCTAAATCATGAGAATGAGAGAATACCCACCCTACAGTACCTAGAATATATCTTATGTCTCCTTGGAGTGTTCAGTACAGTGTATGTACTGCTTTAGAGCATAATGACCATTAAAATGGACTTATTATCCTTCTCTATGGCCAATGTTATAAGGGCTATAAGTCATCATCTATCTCTATGAAGGTGGAAGCCAATGGTTTCTGATCTAAGATAAGCATTTTAGTTTGTACACTTGACAAAGAGGGCAAAATGCACAATTGGCTCTTGACTGTAGATGTATCCTTACAATTAATATAATATTTTAGAAGTAGTAATATTGCTCATGTTGAAATGATAATGGGGTTAAAAATTATAAAGCTAACTGAAATGAAAAAATGTAGAATGATACATTTATGCTACATTTATGATTACCTTCCCTTTCTTCTTTGCCTGATGTCTCTTTCTTTCCAGGAAGACTCCTGTGGAACTCAGAACCCGTAATACCTTAGGAGAAGACAGTTCAATCCGTTGTGAAATCAATTTCTTTAGAAATTTTAAACACTCTGTGTTCCACAGTAATTTTCCCAGAAGAATGTTGTCATCATCAGGTGCCACTAGCAGATGATGAGATAAGGTAAGAATTTTCTTTTCAGGAGGGTTTTTCCACCTTATAAGAGTAAATGATAAAAGAAGGGAATAGAGTCCATGGAGTGTAAGCAGACCATACATTTTAGTGGTCTGATTTAAGAACGGTTAGGTAAGTTTAGACCCTTAACGTGTGTGAATCCAAAAAGATGTTACCTGTGACATATATCACTCCATGTTGTGTGAGAAAAGTATTGTCGGAAGAACAAATCAAAGATTAATTTCTGTGTAGGATAAGCATTGGACAGAATTACTACACTGCTTTTAAAAGGCTCTTTGTTTTACACCTCTGCACTATCCACACAGTGGGTCATCTTTTTCATACAGAAATTGGGTTGAGATATGTAGCCAAGTCCTGAAGTTAATATAGAGCAATGCAAATTTGAGATGAAAAATTATTTATTACTGCTTTGAAAATAGTGAAAAAATTGCGTTTCCACCACTATGAGGATGGTACACCTATACAAAGAAATGGCTAATAATGAATGCTAACAAAAAATGCCCCTAAAATCATTGTTTTAACGGGCCTGATTTATTAAAAGTCTCCAAGGCTGGAGAGGATACACTTTCATCAATGAAGCTGGGTCATCCAGTAAGCCTGGAATGGATCTGGTCCAAGACTGAAAACATTTGCTTATAGTAAACGACTAAGAAATCAATTTCAGGTTTGCTGGATCACCCAGCTTCACTGATAAAAGTGTATCCTCTCCAGCCTTGGAGAGCTTTATTAAATCAGGCACAGTGGGTAAGGGTTGGTACTAGAAAGGTAGAAGGCCTCCTTCAATGTTGTACAAACCTAGGTATTGCAGGTAATGGGCAGAACTGTAGTTCATGTTTTTTTAAGCATAAAGCCAATTTGTTTCTTTCAAATTTTCAGTCATTCAGTTTTTGTACTGAACCAATCACGCATTTACTGATGCACTCTAGACCTCTTGAGTACAGCAGTTTGGGTGCTCTTTCCACAAGGTGTAGCCATAGGCATCCAACATTTTGCTCCCCACTCTTCATTTTATGTTTCTAGCTTCCTTAGATGTATGAAAACTGTGGCCCTAAAAGATTCCACTGGACAAAGGGTGTGGAATGGATTTCTTGAAAAAAAAGTTTTTTAACATTGCCTGCTATTATGTGGCAAAACCTCATAACTTTTTTTTGGTCATAGAAGATCAAAGAACAAATTGTTGAAGGTCAGTGAAATAGCTATGTGCACATGACTACCTTGCTGCCTGTGCATGTAGTAATTCCGACTATTATCTGCTTAGACCTGGTCCAAGAATTAAAAAGTTTGCTAACTAATCGTAAACAAATTTGAAAAGATCCATTCTAGGTTTGCTGGATCACCTAGGTTCACCCATGATTGCCTATCTTCTCCAATCTTGGAGAGCTTTAGAAAAACAGACCTATTATCTAAGAAGAAAAGTTATTATATGCATATCAAAGTGTTGCAGGTTTTAAGCTTCCTGGGAACGAAAAGGTAGGCACTGAAGTAGATGAATTGTCTTTACCGATGTGGGTGTACAAAACTTCTTGATGAAAACATTAACTTTGCTTTGCAGCAATTTACAGTGAACTTTTTATTTATTTGACAGTTACAACAAAATATACTGATCCAAATTGTTAAAAATTCGATCAATCTGATTCAAACTTTGACTTGCCAACATTCAGTTTCCATGGAATGATTGGCTTTATTTGGTTAGTGTTAAGAAATGCCAACGATTCTAACTTCAGATATCGTAATAAACGGGGCAAGTATTTGACTTTGGCATTTGAAGGCGTCGAGTTTTGTGATTTACATTCTCATAGTTCAGAGCAAATCTAACAATACACTTTGGGTGCCAGAGCTGTCAGGGTGGAGGTACTCTACTCAGCACATTTTTTGTGACATTTAAAACTTACTGGGCCCACTTCAGTTTAAATTTTTGTATCTTCAGTCACAACTATTTCTTATTTACACCATGTTGTTGCTGCAAGAAACCTGACTGATGGCATCATAAATAAAATAAAAAACAAATCCGTATCTATAGCAGTATTCAAAACATATTTTGATTCCTAGACCTATTTTAAATTTATTATACTTTTTTCAACAAATCATATCTTGAGTGTGTATTTTTATGCAACGGTCTCTAACAAATAAATCAATTATAATTCCCTTAAAAAAAAAATCTCTGTAACGATGTAAAGTTTACTACGGAATATAATGAAGTACATCAAAGTGATAGCCCAAGGCAGTCTACAAGCAACACATTACAGTACATTTCTACAAAAAGCGCTTTCCATCATTAGTGATCTTAATGATTGCCATGTTGTTAAAAAGAAGTCGCAGATCTTGATGTAATAAATATTAATTTTATAAAAATGTAAGCATATTTGGTGCATTTTACTGGGATCTGATAGCACCTACTGATTAATTATAATTCAATATTCTTCCAAGTAATGCAGATTTTATGTTTGTTCACTCAACAATCTTAACTCATCCACAATGCAAAGAGGTAAACAGTAAAACAAGTTTCCCTTATGAATAGAGTTGCACATCAAGGTCACGTGTTGTTTGAATGGTGCAGCTAAGGCAAAGTTGCTGTTCTATTTATTTCAAGTCATTTAGGAACACAATTGAGTACTGTCAGTGATGTAATTTTAGATCCTAATTAAGACTTTCTTAACTAAGGATATAGTCATATGAACACACTTGCAATACTACAGTTGGGTCCTGTCCATCATACAGTTTTTTTTTAATCTGCACTAACAGTTATTTTTCAGGACAGGTTATTTTGGGTGGCTACTCCCTTCTTGTAGGTCCAACACAACACAGAAAACTTTTCCTGAAAAGTAAACTGTTAGTACAATTTAAAAAAATAGTATGAGGACAGGTGGGTACTGTCTATACAACTATACAACTATATATATATAGAAATATATATATATATATATACAACTATACATACAACTATAAAGTCCTAATCTCAAATTACATGATACATGAATGGCATAATTACATTTTAAGCATGTTTACAAAGACTTTTCATATTATCAAAATAAAACTTTTATTCCCACATATGATCAGGGTAAATATATCATGCATAACAGAGCAAATCACAGCAATATTTAAGTTTTTCCAATTCAAGAAGCTACATGTATAACAACCAATTATTTTTCATTGTTCTATTTTAAATGAAAGCTGAAATTGGATTGCTAGGACTGCATTCACATCACTGATCTCAGCAGTTAATACACAAAAAGTCTAAATGTTTATCCTATAGAATAAAACTCGCTTTGGAAATATACAAACTGGTTTGGCCTATAACTTTCTACACATTGTTTTTTTTTCTACATTCCAAATTTAAAATTGCATTTAAAATGACATAACATGTTATGTTAGCCTATTTGGGTCAGCAAGTAAAATATTATATAGATAAATCTGATATTTGTGTAAAGTTTTTTTAAAAATAATAGGCACTATTAAATGAGGTTACCTTTGACTAGATACATTCTATGTAAGTAAATGTTGCATATAATATATTTATTTAGCAGAAAACAAAGCTTCAGAATTTTTGAAAAAAGAAAAGCGTTAAATCGATTACATCTATTAATAATTAGGCAACCTTTGGACAGATACATTCTAAGTAAATATTTTGCATATAATACATTTATTTAGCATACAACAAAGCTGCAGATTTTTTTTAAAAAGAAAAGTGTTAAATCCATAACATCTATTGCTCAACAAACATTCCTAAAAAAATCTTCATTAGACATGATAATGAAACCTAAGAAAGGCTGCATTTAAATGACCAATAATCAAGAAGGTATTTATTGTTATTCCTGTTGCTTATTTATTGTATTCACCCATTGATCACCTTTGCTTCCACATTTATATAAGATGTTACACATCATATGTGCCTGATTTATTAAAGCTCTCCAAGGCTGCATAGGATACACTTTCATCAGTGAAGCTGGGTGATCCAGCAAACCTGGAATAGATTTGTTAAAGCTTTAATAAATCAGGCTGTATACTAGAATCAAATCATGTTTTTAATATAACCTAGAATATAGAAAAAAAATGGGTATTCATTTGGGAAGAAAGGTACTGGGCCTGATTTATGGAGAGAATACACTTTCATCAGTAAAGCAGCAATCCTGGATTGTATTTTATAAAAGTCATTTGCTATTTGTTTGCAAATGTTTTGAATCCTGAACCAGATCCATTCCAGGTCTGCTGGATCACCCATCTTCACTAATGAAAGTGTATCCTCTGCAGCCTTAGAGAGCTTTAATAAATCAGCCCTATTGCCTCTATTTACTTGTGAACTTTGCCTTGCCCTGGAGCAAGTTGTGTTGAGTGTCAGCAGTACAAGCACAACATAAAAGCACTTTACCTCCAGGCAGCTCTGCGGGGCCACAGGTGGCTCTGTATTCATCCACATCTCCAATCCACAATTTTTTGTAGCAGAACTTCCATAGCCCAAAATGGGCAGCTTCACAGGACATGCTGTTGTTCTGTTTATATGCATTCACCTCCACCCAAAACTCTGTGCCAACAGCCAGCACAGAAAGTGTCACCCCTACCAGGGCCACAAAAAATGCCAGCTTTATCTTGCCCTCTTGTGCATCAGTCAAACCTTTTCCTCTCTGTCCTCTACCCCTTCCAGAGAAGCGCTGATCCTCCTCTTGCATGAAAAAATTAGGCCACATCATTTGGCTAGTGTATCTTCTTCCTACAGCAGAGAGAATTGAATTAAATAGCCCTTGTGGCTGACACCTTCTTCTTCTTCTTCCCTTCTCCGATCTTCCTTGTGTTTTTCTTTAGAATTTAGGTTGCTGAAAGGCAATGTGCTGTAAGTTTCACAGGCTAGATAGAAACGCAGCAGGGACATCAGTGTGCTCTCCCCCTTTCTGCTTTCTCTCTCCCCCTCTTGCTGTTACACACAGACGCACACACATGGCCTGGAAATAATCTCTGCACCTGTTACATTCATCACATCTCCCAGGCAGAGCTGTTATTTTAAGGTTCCCTTAAAGGCACTGGCTTCATGCACAGGGATCAGATTGAGTCGAAGACAAAATGAAGTTCATTTATCCCAGTTCAGCCCTTGATAAGATGTGCACCTGCCCTGGCTCTGGCAGTATCCTCTCCGCCGCTGTGCTGCGTGCTTGGATGCCAAGCTATCTATCATGGAATTTTTTATGCTCTGATGCTTTGATTTCAGCACAAATCCCAGAGCCACTTACGCATTGCTGTCACTCTTTCTGTTGCTTCTTCAGGGCTCAGTCAGGCCTAATTTAGTTCACGTTCTGCTTCGGCCTGACTATCGATCGACATTTTTAGTCCCTAACATCTAAGTGTTAGAGAGGAAGCAGCGATGTACGAAAACGCCCAGCTTCCACAGAAATACAAGCAAATGTCCTGGCTCATTGCTTCCAAGAGGCAAATTATTTATTGATTGGAAGGAAGGACATGCAGAATGCTTTATGAAGAACTAGAACAAACACATTTTTTTTCCTTATTGCAGAAGGAATTCTGCAGGGAAAACCTGTGAAAGAAATAGCTTTGAGTGTGTGGTTAGGAGCGTATGTACTCTGACAAACGGGCTAGGCAGCTCAGTAATGCGCTGTCAGAAACAAAACCGCCTCCAGCTCAACCCAGTCTGCTTGCACGGAGATGTAAAGCAGAATAATTGGGGATGTTTTCAATCCTGCAGATTTATCTATAGCCTTCATGCACAGATAGCCAAATATATTCCATAATAGTCTTAATAATCAAAATATATATTTGTGCTTGTTGAAGCCACACACCATGATTATTATGGCAGACGCAATGGAAAAATGAACAAGGTGGTTTTAATTTGCAAGTGAATCTTGTTCTTCATATTTATAAGAAGAATTCCCTACACATGATCTCAGATGTCTATTTATGCTGTATATTTATTTATCAGTTCTAGATTTCAAGATAACAGGTTTCATATTTAGTAGCTTCTGGAAGTAGAAGTGTTTGTATTGGACACCATGAATCAAGTACAACCTAGGAATAGGGTGAATTGACTGGGGCAGGCTGGAAAAGAGGTGGCTTGTTTCAAGAGACAATCAAGGATGCAACTGAGGAGCCTAAAGGTTCTCAGCAAAAAGAAGAGGGAATCATTTTAGACCATGAAACTGATTGTTGGAGCGGAAATCGGGAGAGCATTGTTTAGGTGATTCATTTTGAACACAATGAATCAACCATTGGAGGGTAGACGCAAAGAAGCAGGATTAGGATTGTTTTCAGCTCAAAGGGCTGAACATCCTGGCAGGAGATGGTCTTCATGATAGGGATCGTCAATATTGGTATATTGTGTGGAGAAAAATTCATCATGTTGGTGAGGCTCTGGAACGAGTTCAGGGTATTGCTAATGGTAATATATCCAGTATAGGGGTCAAAGAGGTGGCTGAACTGGCTCAACGGTGGGTTTGGAAGATGGCCTAATGTGGTGACCAGTCCAAATATCTATGCTACAGAAAGGTAAGTACATGGGCCAGACAAGGTTGATCAA
This sequence comes from Pyxicephalus adspersus, assembly GCF_032062135.1. NCBI lineage: Eukaryota > Metazoa > Chordata > Amphibia > Anura > Pyxicephalidae > Pyxicephalus > Pyxicephalus adspersus. Next base: position 11,818,329 of record NC_092868.1, read on the forward strand.
ACGGATCTGGAATTGGTAGTCACTTCTCTGCAGGCCATTACCAGTAATGGTAACGCAAGTAAGGTGTCATTAAGTTTCAACCTATTGTGGTCTCATGGAGAAGGCTCCAATTAGATATATCTACTTTTATGAGGGCAAAATTTTAACATTGGCCTTGAGATCAGCTGTATTTGGTAATGCTGCCATGAGATGAAGTTATACCCTCATGATTAGGATGATAACACTTTGTTCCTGTCGTCCAGCTGTGCTCCTGCATTGCCATATGCACTTCTAGTTCAGGCTATACCTACCTGTGCTAATACACCTTGCTCAGGTTCCTTCTGTTGATGCCCCCATCTGTAGTTTGATTCTAAGCAAGACACGCATCTATTACTGTAATGCACCATGTAGACAGGAAGTGAATGAATAAAAACTGCAAAGATCAACTGCAGAGAAATTTAACAAAGGATAAAAAATAAAACATTTTCTAAAAGATTAAATATATACAGTTGGTTATATTATAATATGTATAGAGCTTTAGCAAATGAAATATTATCCTTAAATGGCACCTAGTGACTAAAATGTTACTGTAAATGCATATTCTTGGTGTTCCGTGGGATTTTTCTAATTGTAAAATATGTGCCGCGACTAAGAAAGATTGGGAAACACTGCCCTACGTGATCCAGATGGCCAGTACAAAGAAAAACAGGTTTCAACATTCCTGCACCTATACACATACCTATGCATACCTCTATATATATATATATGTATATATATATATGTATGTGTGTATATATATATATATATATATATATACATATATATATATATATACACACCTCTACATACACATAAATATCTATTTACATATTCATAAACAATCTTGAGGTGCAACACTATTGGAAGTGCCACAGTCCCCCCATCACCTGAACATCTTTCCAATATCCCCATCCATAACCAGGATGGTGATGTTGCTAGAAATGAGACTCAATCGCACTCCCGCAGCCCCCTTCTGGGTCATACCCGGGGCTTTCATCAGGAGGGGTAAAGGGTATTTCTGCTCCAGGCCCCCTTGCTAGAAATGAGACTCAATCACACCCCCCCTCTGGCAGCAGGTTATCCAGCCTTGGGGGGGGCAGAGGCACTGCACCAGGCCTCGATCAAACCAATTGACTTTTATAATGATGGAAATATTAAAAATGGGGCGCAAGAAGTTTATCTAGTATGAGGTATTCAATTTTCATCATAGAATCCGTGTAACATCACTTCCTCTAAGCCCTGACTGCACAACCCTTGCAAAAATTTTCTTCAAAACAGCAGCAGATATCCCTAGAAGAATTCATTTTTCTTACCTGGCTGAATACTATCACCAATACCACTCTAGCTTGTCCTGGCTGAAATCTGCAGGCTCGTCCATGATCTTTCCTGAACATTTGCTGGCAATGCAATAAGGTAGCCCAGCGAAATTATGTTGTTCAAAGTGTGGAATGTAAGGTGACCAAAATCGTCTTTTTTACTCACTACAAAAAATTTATTTAATATTTACTGTGTATAAATGTTCATATAAATATGTATTTGTATATGTACTTGCTTGTATTTGTATAACTTTTTCCTCATTTTCAGGTCTGCTTTTGAGTTATATTCAGTCACTTGCTCTTAATCAATATTTTATGCATGGTTGTTGGACACCAATAGATGGTGCTGTGTCCTCATGTAACATGTGTAACAAACTCTATTAACTCCACAACTGCATACAGATAAAATAATTTTATATATGATTTTAGAATACATCTTACATTTGCTTGGCCTTAGAGAGAATCAATTTGTAGAAATGTGATTGGTAAAAAGTGATAAACTTCTAGTAGGTTTTAGGGCTGACCTATTATAAACAAATGTTTCCATGTTTAAATCCAGTTTCCTAAGTTTTGTGAGATGTTTTTATTGTACCACTCAGCCTGAATTTATCAAATATTCGGTGTGAATTATTAGCATTTAAACAAACAAACAAACTGTGACTAGGTAGAGAGAAATTAAACAGATTGTAAAAAATGTCCAATGGATGATGATGCAAATATTTTTAGTTGCAATCTTGGTATCTAAATGTTTTTTGGATGCCGCATTTTCTGATGTACTCTATGTTTTCACCTGCTAATCTCGACTTCTCTACTATAATTTTTATTTTACAAATAAACATTTAATAAAGATTATTCTCCCTATGGCAAAGGATACCCAGTGCACTATGGTAACTGCTAAAGCTACATATTTACAGATTTGAAAAAAATCCTTACAAAAAAACTCTGCTATGGATGGTACAGTATGGGGAAAGTTCGGGGAAATTTTGACAAAAATGGGTCAGAACCGATTTGGTGAATTCCATTGAAGTGCAGGTTCCCACACTCCCTGGGTTGATAAGTACAGCCCGGGGAGTGTGGGAACCTGTGCTCACAACTGCACGTGAGTGTTTCCAATCAGCTGTGACTGCAGGTGAACTCTCAATGGAGGTTCTCCATTGAGAGTTCATCTGAGTTCAGTTCCCACGGTCACTGGGCTGTACTTATGATTGATAAGTACAGCTCAGTGACCGTGGGAACCGCAGTCACAGCTGATTGGAGGCACGTGAGTGCTTCCAGTAAGCTGTGACTGCAAGCAAACTCCAGATGAACCCCCAATAAAGTTTCTCCATTGAGAGTTCATCTGAGTTCCGTTCCCATTGTCACCGGGTTGATAAGTACAGAGGTCAGAGCTAATTGGAGACACGCAAGTGCTTCCAATCAGCTGTGACTGCAGGTGAACTCTCAATGGGGTTTCTCTATTGAGAGTTTATCTGAGTTTGTCGAGAACACAACCTCGTGGCGAATCACAAGGCCGTTCTCACTTACATGTTCTGTAAGCGAGAAAGGCTTGATTCGCCGTGAGATCAAAATTCAAAATTTTGCTCAATCATCTCTGCTGGTTTTATAAAAAATATATTTCTCAGTTATTGAACCTCCAGAATTCACCTTGAAAACATTAAAAAGCATTAATTTTGTATAAGGACAAGACCTGCAGTGCAATATTGTTATGTGATTTTTTTGTCACAGTTAGAGTCAACTAGCAATATTAACTGTTTGAAGAGCTTTCTTTGTAATCAACACTAATGCACATTTCAATACCTTTTAGCACACTGTACTGTGATAAAATACAGAAAGTAACATTTTAGATTAGCACACAAGGCTAAAACACTGGCCTGACCCAAGGTAGGTTGCTTGATCACTCAGATTCCCCCAATATATTCTATCTTCTCCAGTCTTGGAGAGCTTTACCAAATCAAGCATACTGTCTTCCTCATTAGTTACTTAGTATATTAGGCATAAGCAGAATCATCAAATTCCACATAAAGCAAACCGTTTTACTTTATATACAAGGGTAGACAACCTTTCTATATAATGTAAAAATGTGTTTTGTTTTTTTCATTAAAGAAAGGCAACGCTCCTCCCTTTCTGTCGTTACTGCTGTGGCGGTAAAGGGGTGACTGTCAGATGTGCCCTGTGTTGGGATTCAAAGCACCTGCTGTTCTTGTATAGGACTGCCCATTATGCCCAGAAATAAAAATTTATTTTTCTTTTTCCAATATATCTGATCTCATTAGTCCTTGTGCTCTAAAACCTCATACACTACCAAACACAGCAGAACTGCTGACTCCTTGTAATGGTTGTTCCCAATTTTCCCAATCACGGACCAACCTTAAAATTTATTGAAAAAATTGAGGAAATATTACCTTCTCATTAGATATAAACCCTTTTTATATGGAAACAAAGAGGTTTTGCTTCTCATTCTATCTGAAATGAGATTATAATAGATAAAGAGGCATAACATTTTTTTTTTTACTTAAGAAAAAATCCTATGCCTCTTTCTCTATTTGTAGCCTTTTGAGTTAAATTTCAATGGTAACCTTTTTGCACAGGCTAACAATAATAATAATAATATTCTTTTTATGAAAATCCAACGATTCAAGTCCAACCTTTGGAGTAGCAAGGAAAAGTACAGCTGAGGGGGAGTGCTGGAATGCCCGACGCGGTCAATGGGGAGCTAAATCTTATGAATGGCCGCCGCTGAAACTCCCTCTTCATTGAAATAATGCTGCTACTAAAATTCCTGGCATTATTTGCGTCTATAAAACAGTCCAATGGGGAACCACGCATAGGCAGAGAGCCCACTAGTCTATAGACGCTGGGAATTGTTATAGCGGCACTATTTCAATGCGGAGGAGGGCCAGTTGCAGTTCATATTTAGGATTCCTTTGGGGGCCAAAAAAAGGACGTTGAGGGCCAGAGTTTGACACCCCTGATGTAATGGGTCAGTTCCCTTCAAGCCGTCCTCCTCCACTGACTGTGACCATATCACCAGGGTACAGAAAGTATCTGTCTATCTGGAACACCTAATTGTGCTGGAGCACTGCTCATCCTGAGTATAAATGATAAGAATAGGATTATCCAGATATTCTACATTAATTCTTGGGCAAATGATGCCTTCTCCCCTAAATAATATAATTATGAAAATATATAATATATATATATATATATATATATATATATATATAAAAATATAAAATAAAAATTGTTCATTATTAAACATTGGGTTACTCCAAGCTCAAAGAATAAGAGATTTTATGGCATCCAGTAGATTATATAAAATTACATTTGTTTTATTCAATCCACAATTTTAAAATCTTTCTATCTACATAAAGAAAAAAATATTAGTTCACCAATGCTTGATGCATTTATCCCATGGTCATTATTCCTATGGTGTAAAGAAAGATCCCATAGTTGTATGGTAATAAAGACCACATTTACTCATAAAAATAGCCAAAATAGAAGGCATGGAATCACAATCCAATAATTTGAAATTACAATTAATAACAAGAGAGCAAATACACCATAGAAGCTCAACGTGTTTCATAGTGCTAGGCTATTTCTTCAGGGGAGTTAGTGAGCAACATTCATTGATCATAAGATGGTACAGTATTATCAATGTCACAGTCTGCAATGGAATTATGTATTTTATCTATTTTGTATATATAATAGTATAATAGTTGAAAGAATTCAAATGGAAGTAATAAAATGAGGTCAGGAGCCAAGAGTGTGTTATTTACGAGCATGATAAATGTGTTTTTCCAAATTATACAGGTCTTCTTCAAACCATTCTTATTTGTTGGCTATGATTTTCTCTTATATTCTGTCCCTCGAGCCATCTTTCTTGGGGTAACATGGCCAGAACAGCCTGCATGCATATGTAGTTTTTTTATTTTATTAGTCCTTCCCCTCTCCAGTAGTATGATGAATTTTGTTATGTTAAAATTTTGAAGCTTTAAGTAAATGTTTTTCCTGGAAAGGAAACTGGTTTTGTGTGATTTATGGTATAAATGGCTTTGAACTTGTCTTGTGATGCATAGTATTAAATCTCTTGGAAAATAATAAAGCATTTTCCTAAAATGTTTTATTTTACACTTGTGTTTTGTTCTTTTATTTTCTTCCAAAACATGTTTATTCTCCTCACTGCCGTGTATTGAGACACTATTTTTGATGGTCTTCTCATGGAGGAGACACTGTAGAGAGAGAAGCCCATAAAGTGACGCTTGTCAAAGATTCCTTGATATTGTGCATGAGTAGCTTTACTATTCAGAGAATCACTGTAAACCATTCATGGAGAATAACCGCTACCTAAGATGATCAATAAGGGAGAATACCGTACTTATAAGGATAATTTAGAAGTGGGTTTACTCATGGTTAATCTTGTTGACAATGGGCCTAGTTTAATAAAGTTCCCAAAATTGAAGAAGATAGACAATCATCGGAGAACGTGGGTGATCCAGCAAACCTGAAATGGATCCAGTACAGGACTGAAAACATTTTGGGTTTGCCAGATCACCTTGGTTCTCCCATGATAGTCTATCTTTGCCAGTCTTGTTGAAAATTGTTTTCCCTTACCTGATTTTCATACTACTTACCAAAATGTTTCCCACCCAAGGGCAATTGTTCTAAACCTTGCAGTGCATACATGAGATCCCCAATACATCCTTCAATAGCCATCTCCAGAAATGACAATGCACAAACATTAACCAAAGATTTTAATTTCCCAGGAATTTTTTGCATGACTGGCCCTGCACATAGGGGTCTAAATATTGAGATATTTGGGATCTTGAGTAGGGATTTGCCTAGTTTATTGGTCAAACATTCCATATGTTCAAGTGGGAGCTGATTCGGGATACAAAACTTTCACAATAGGAATGGGAATAGGAGATGGTCTGGAGACCCATCTGTTGGAGATTACAATATATAAGCTCTGGAAACTCAGAACTCATGGGTTGCGCCTAATATAGGTGGCAGCCAGATGCATTTTGCACCCTAAAACAGAGGATGGCCTTGCCCTCAGCATGTTACAACCTGTAGGCCTAGGTGACTTTCAAACTTATGAAGCTCTTTACAGCTCATCTTAATGATAATTCAAAAAGTGCCAATATATTTTGATCCCATGGGATCATTGTGAGCAAATGGCTCATTACCCCTCACAGGTGAGGACTTTCAATCTCTTGAATTAATTCTTTCTCTCTTGGTTATTTTTGCATGTTTTTCTATCCATTACTGGCTAGAGACAATTTTTATTTGTCAGGTTTGCTTGGTCTGCGATAACTGGAGAATTGTTTAACTGGTGCCATGTGTAATGAGGCTCAGAGTCTAAGATTCAGCCTGGTCTTCTCCAGTCCTGCACTGCAAGATGATACCAGGTTGCTGCCACTCAGATACACACCCTAAGAGGATTAAAACGGGAGGATATTAGACAGAATATATTGGGTCAGGCAGATCAGTGTGGTACCAAGGAGTAAGGGGAGGCCAGGTCAACAAGGCAAGCAGAGGTCAGGTGGTGGTATATGTGAACCCAGCGAAGATAATGAAGGGGTAAGATGAGTCTTGAAGTCAGGTATGCATGTCACAAGGGAAAAGCCTAGCAGACTAAATGGTATTATCCAGCAAGAAAGGTAGAGAGCTGCAGCCTTAAATTCACATACAACTACTGACACCTGTGTGAGTCCAGTGAGCTAGGCTCTGGCAAAACCTCTTTCTGGTGGTTATTGCAATCCAATCTCCCTCTGGTAGTGGGTGGCAGAGTTTCAGGTTGTGATAAGCTTTTGCACCGCCTGGTTTCCCAGGTGGGAATAGTGCAAGGTTTGTCCTGGCATTTTGGCATTTTTTCTGCAGACTATATATATATATATATTATATATATATATATATATATATATATATATATATATATATATATATATACTGTATATATAGTTTATAGCAGTTGTCTGCATCATATGTATTCATGATATCATTTAAAATGTTGGTGGGAGGTTCTTTTGGTTCTCTTTTTGGTATGTATTTCTGTATGTTTTGTATATATAAAGGAATCAGCCACATTGAAAAAGAAAAAACTGCGTGTCTTTTTTTTTTTTTTTTTTTGAGCAGTACAAGAATATTCTACATTAGCACAAACAACTGGTCCTAACATCGACTATTGTATTAAAGTGTAGATGTTAAAGTCAACCAATTTACACAGTGTAATGAAACAAGTCATAACAGTGTAGAGGAAACTAAAGAGAGAAAGAAAGAAAGAAAAAAAGAAAGAAAGAAAGAAAGAAAGAAAGAAAGAAAGAAAGAAAGAAAGAAAGAAGAAAGAAAGAAAGAAAGAAAGAAAGAAAGAAAGAAA
>NC_092868.1:12126046-12354894 GCF_032062135.1 Pyxicephalus adspersus
TACCTGAAAAGGCCTTCCATGTGTAGACATCCAAAGGAAACTGCTGCAGGACGCCATCATGGATGTGATGTAAGAGGCCCCAGCAGGCACATAGCTGTCATTCAAGTATAGAATTCTCTTCACTCCTCCCCATGGGAGCTAAATAAATGTTATGTGTGGTGGCAAAGAGAGGGCTGTGACATGCGAAGAAGGGGTTACTCTAATAGGTAATAGGCTCCTAAAGAAGTAGTTACATTTTGATTTTTTAAAGCGTTCTAAAACAGGGGAAGATAGACTATCATAGGAGATCCTGGGTGTTCCAACAAACCTAGAATAGATCTGGTCCAGGATAGAAAACATTTGATGAATCATTTTTAGGAAATCTGCTCTAGGTTTTCCATGATAGCCTATCTTCCCCTGTCTTAGAGAGCTTTAATTAATTACACCTATAGTAAGTCAAAATATCATTTATGGAAAGTAAATGTTGCAAGTAAACACTTAATATACTTAATTTTATGTGCTTTAGCCTGTATTGTTTAGGTTGGGGACATAATGTCGTCCTCCTGTTCAGAAAATAGGTATCCTATGCCACCTCTCCGTTCCAAACTCCTCAATGGGCAATGGCCAGATTATAGATCCTTTTCCTAAAACCGTAACAAAATATATGTTTCCGCCCTTTTTTTTTTAATGAGTGTGTCAGATATTCACTATAGTATCTTAAGTGGACAAAAAATAGAGAGAAGAGAATTTGTTAAAATTTACATGAACATTTTGTCATCTACCAGTCTGTTAAATATCATTTGGAAAATTCTGGTTTAGTTTTTCAAAAATTACCCGTTCATCCAGTCAAAAATAGCCAACTCTACAGCGCCTCTCCCTATATTATGGAAATAAGATAAATTGGAAAGGTTCTTTAAATCCTGTAGATCACTACAGTAAGTGTTGTCATGTTGAGACCCAGCTCGCAAATCCCTCAATTTAATTGACTCAATAAAGGACCTTCATTCTCTCAACTTTTTTTGCACATCAAGAAAGATGGGCTACAGGTAAACATACTGGAACTCAAATTCACATTTTTGCAGCATTATATCAGCTCAGAAGCTTATCTATAGGATTATTTTTCCCTTGTCAACCTTCTGATATCGAGCTGGTTGCACGCTGAAATTATATTTGGCCTCTTACTGATCTGCAGTGGTGAGATAACCCCTCTGATCCCATCGTTATGATTACTACTGTTGTAGACTTGTTTGGCTAATCACAAGATGGCAAATTTCCTGCAACAACGTCAAAGAAAAAGAGATATAAATGCTACAAGCTTTGAGATGAATCAAAACACTGCTAGATCTAAGGAAGAGAGACCTTACTACTGGAAATAGAAATGCTATTTAAAGGGAATTTTAACTTTTTTTTAATAGCAATCATGTTGTTTGTTAATATTAGCTCAATGAAAAACTTACTTTATGAGCACATTGTAATTCGAGCTAAACATTTTTTTTTTTTGGGTAGAGATTGGCAAGGTTAAAACCCCTATCAGTTTGTTTTTACTGTGTCCTTTTGGGAGATTCTCCTCAATTCCTGCACCAGAGATAAAACAAGAAATAAGAAAAAAAGAAAAAAGAAAAGATAAAAAAAAAATCTGCAAGGATTCTCTAAGGATTTTTTCTCTTGAAAAGTTGTCACCACCATAGGTATCCCATATTATGTGTTTGATACTCTTGTCTACTTAATGGATGGTTGGGGAGCATGGAAAAACACCAAATTAAAGTTCTATGGTGCTAAACACTGTAGTTTGGAAACTGTGATCACCGTTTTGGCTATACAAAAACTTTGAATTCATTTTTTCAAGGCTTATGGAAACCAATGTCGTAAATGAGCTATTCAGCCTTTAAAACACTGGGGCATAATGAGTAGAGAACTCTGCTACAGTATCCCCTCTGCGACCAAGCTATTTAATAAATAGGGCCGCCATCTTGAACCAAACAGTGGTAAAGCCTGACTGGCAATCACATCAAAGATACTTTGCTTTTTCTGTGACAGCTACTAATGTTATTTGCAAAAAGCATGCAAGCAAGGAGACATAAAAAGCATGGGGGCTGCTGAATTTTAGCAAAAAAAAAAAATCAAAATGTACATATTATTACCAGCACTATTTAATGTTCAAAACCCAAAATGTCTGTTGGGTTGTATAAAGATTGGGCCAAGTGTGATTGAATAAAAGGTGCGGAGTAGACAAGAGCAGACTGGGTACAGGTCAGTATAGGATAAAGTAGTGTTGTGCTTGTTTAATAAGCCAACATTCTGTACTAACAACACAGTATCATAGATGCAACCTGTAAAATACAAATAATTTAAAAATAGTTTAGAAACTTCTTTATAAATTGTGTTTTTTCCTTTACCTGACAAAGACTAGTTCACTTTTGTTCTCGCACTTATTACTTGTGGATCTTGCCAGTATTTCTGAATTTTCAATCCTTATTTCCTAGGGCTGACAATGCTACAACAAGGATGTTACAATGTTTACAAAATTGTCACCCTCTGCCAGCAGTATTTTTCCCCCCGGACTTAGCAACAACCAATAAATTACTGAGATGTCCTCTTCTAGGGAAAATATCACCCACTGAAAGAACTTTTTATGGGTCCCAGAGACACACAGAATTACAAAAATGAATTATTGAACATACCCACCATATAAAGATCAATCTTCCTCTCAAAAACTGTCATTGGTATGCGTAAACTAATATATAGAATAGCATGCAGTAACCCCCAGTTTTAAAGCAGACTGGGACCCAACATCATATGGTCCTTGGAGTCTGGCTTATTGTTAATAATTCTTTGCAAGAAAAAAAAACTGACTTCCATTAGAACCATTTATAAGAATAATATACAAAACAAAAAAACTTTAGACAAATTATTGTTCGGGTGGGTGTAGAACAAAGTATGAAGACCACAGGTGTTGATAGAACCAAGGACAGGCCAAACGTCAGAACAGAAAGACAGCAAGAACTGTCAGAAACAAGAAGTCAGTAACTAGAAAAGCAGCAATGCAGGATATCAGAGTCACAAGAGAACCAAATATGGCAAAAGTTAACGTACTGGAGCTCACAAATGGCTAATACATAAAAAAATACCCATGCTCCAATTATTTCAGAAGATCACAAGCCAGGAAGTATCAAAATATTTCAATTTTTCCCAGCATTCTTCAATGTTTGCATACATCATTTATTAGGATCATTACAAGATACATTAAAAGAAATTAATCCAGCTCATTACCTTTGGGCTTTGACTTCAATATAGCATTTGTTTTGTACTTGTACTTTTATTAATTGAAATTACTGTAAAATTTAAAAATCTACGATTGAAATACAGGAAGCCATTTGTGTTTTGATGCAACAGATATCCCTGGGGCAAAGAAGAATGTCCCTTTTCCAGGCTTCAGAATGTAGAACAACTTAAGAGAGAAGCTCTGGGGTTCTCTGGAAAGGGATATGAATAATTATTAACAGTAATTGTTAAGTACCTCTCCAGAGATTCACTTCTTTCTCACAGGTTATCTGCTTCAAAGGAAAGCTTCTCAAAAGAAAAAGAGGTAAAATAAAAGTAAAACTTGTGTGGAGAAAGGAAGACGGGACATCAAACAGTAAGATACAAATAGAAATATAATGAAAACATTGAAATATATAACAAAGGACTGTCTGCTCTTTTTTTTTTTAAAGGTACACTCTTTTCAATATTGAACATTAGGCTTTGAAATGTACATAGGTAGCATAGTTAATCAGTTCAATGCCTTACTTTTTCTTTAATCCAGGCATTTACCATTCTATTAAACTGCCATGTTGGTAGTCTGAGAACCCCTACTTGTAAGCAGTTTTCAGGTATACCCAATGCACTCCTTCCATGTAAATGTTATAATGGTAAAGGTAAAAGATAGTGCAGTGTACTTTTCTCTAAGGAATTCTCTAAGAATTCAGATTAACAGGACCATTCAGGGCCACATGGAAGGGCAGCCTACTTTGGCTATACAGATAGTGGTTCATTTTCTTTGACATGTGGGTGAGCAGAGGCACCTGTAAGTGGCTATACAATAATGATTAGAAATTTTGATGAAGGAACATGGCCATGGCCAATTTTTATTTGGGTTAGCATGAATATTCTTTGTTTGCCAAGCCTGGTTCTAGACAAAAAAATTTAGGTTTACCCACCTCAGTTAGCCCATTATTATACACAGCATTCAGCACTTTCATTGGTTAGTGCTCATCTGGGTTGTACCCCTGGAATCAATCAACCAATAGGGTTGCTCCCAATTGTAAATCTAAACAGAGGGCTCAATGTTTACATTGCCTGTTGGTTAAATATTTAGCTAAGAGTGCACCCAATGGCTGGTGGTTGTTCGGGAAGGTCCAATCTCAAGCAGCCGCACTATATACCGTAACAACATAACAATTCATACCTTTTACAGGTTTACAAGAAACAAACTACCGTAATTGTTTTGCTATTGACCTGAATCCAAAAAGCAACACTAATCACAAAAAAAGCTTGTATAGCACTCTTTGAAGGCAGATAGTGATGTGCCATTAAATATCTCAACTAAAAGTATGTTTATTCATTTTACAACTATGGCAGGTTCACAATAAATGTACTTTTTAAGATGGTGATTAAAATTATGCTGTGATTAACATTTAATCAAGACACATAAACCAAATGAGTAATTAGTTGCCAAAGATATAAAAATAATGATGAATATAGCATGTCACCGAAGAGAAATAGATCATTATTTGTGATTTCTATAACTATAAACTATCTAATAGTTAATCACATTTAATTGGAATTGTTCTTGTAGCGTTGAAGACGTTCCATGGCCTTCAAACCGCTTTATCATTTTTACCATGTATTCCTGATTTCTATACAGTATGTTATCTAACCGTAGAAATTCCTAACATTTTAATAAACCAGAACTTGCTTTCTTGAATGCCATTTCTACCTCTACCTACATGTTTATCTGATTTTAAGTGGCTAATCTAAAGAAAAAAATGATATACCTGCAATATATAAAAAAACAGGGGTAGTCCCTACAAACCCCAGCTCTGCAACAATCATGGATCTCTCTGTGCTTCACTGGGTTGATAACTTGGTGGCATTGTGTAGGATATGACCTGATTTAAGATATATGAGGCAAATAAACCAATGAAGAGGGTTGACAGGCTCCATGACTAGAATGACTGTGATCATAGCAGTCTCATACCAAGGCTGGACACAATGGGCCTGATTTATCTAAGCTCTCCAAGGCTGGAGAGGATACACTTTCATCAGTGATGTTGGGATGATCTAGCAAACCTTGTAGGTTTAACTCCACCTTCATTTTGATAAACAAAATTCTTATATTCATATATATTATATGTATGAGATTCTTAAATTATTATAATATTATTATATATTTTTATATATTATTCCCATAATATTATAACGGATTGGACATTCCTTTCTGTGTTATGTCCCCAGTGTAAACTACCAGCACTAATCTCCTATCACTGAATGCCTAATAATTGCGTCAGTAGTAGAGGAAGTTTGGCAGGGTCTAGAGACCGCTTTATTTATAACTATCTATTTAGGAGCATAACCAGCTTTGCTTTGAGATACTAAAGCTGCGTACACACCTGCAATTTTCGTGAAAGATCCTTTCCAACGAGAAAAGACTGCACGATGCATGAACGATGCTGTACATACAGCACCGTTCATGCTCTATGGAGAGGGGAGGGGGAGAGCGACGGAGCGGCACCCTGCTGCGCGCTCTCCCCTTCCCTTTCATTAGGATCGGTCGTCGTCCATCGTCCCGCCAGGACAGTCGCCGGACGATGGACGACACCGACTGTACACACGGCAGATTTTCGCCCGATAATTGGCCGATACCGATTATCGGGCGAGAAAAATTTGCCGTGTGTACGCAGCTTAAGAACTACGAGAAGCTAGAACAATGAGGTAACAGCACTGAAAACAGCCTGATACATTAAGACACCCAGCTGCATAATCCCATCAATTGATTTTAACTGCCAAGGAGGTTCAAAAGGCTACACAAGCTGAGATATATACGCTTTACTTTCATAGCATATAGTAACATAATAGTTTACTTTATTTAGGTATGCTCTGGAGGCCTCTTAGCAATATGTGACTGAGAATGTTAAATCAGGTTTAGAGTTGTAATTTCCAAGGTATTTATACTTATTGCAAACACAAGTCTTCGGCTTTTTTTTCCATCCTTTTGCTTCCAGCTTGAGGGAACCTCGGGTCTGGCTTCTCAAGCCTATTTCACACCATTCAAAACTATGCTGTCATTAACTAGGCAAATATATTCTCCCATGTGTTCATGTCAATTACATTGACGATATGAAAGCTTTTATATCCCACCATCTTTTTCATATTACCAAAAAAATATTGAAAAACATAATTGGAAGTTTGCTTGCTCTGCACAACTTAATGTTGCCTACTGTTCAGTCTATCGTTTAATTAACAACAGTTTAATATAAATCAGTTGTAAATCAATTGAGTAATTAGTTGCCAAACATAAAAAAATAATGATGAATGTAGAATGCATATCACTAAAGAGAAACAGATTATTATTTGTGATTGCTACACAAACTATTTAGTAGTTTATCACATTTAATTGGAATTGTTTTTATAATGTTGAAGATGTTTCATGGCCTTACAAGATACTTCATCAGATCTACTTTATTATCATGATTTCTATACAGAAAGGTCTTTAACAGTAGGTCAGGGTGAAACTGAAATTAAAGACTGCAGGTTTTAGTTTAATCTAATTCTGCTATAATAGGTTTCTAGTTTGACTAAGGTCTAGAAGTACTGTGCAAGCTATCACTGTTGGGTAAGTATCCCAAATACTAAAATGATACAAGTTTGGACAACGTACTTCCTCTTCCATTCTCAGTAAATTTTCTGGTTGTTACAAATAGGATCGACTAGTGGTAAAGGTCCAAGCCAAAGATTTCCTTTTGCTCCAAATATTTGAAATGGTAGCAGTTCCATTGAATTTCCAGTGGTGATACTGTAGGACTAGGACTAAAACCTATGCCTGTCATAAATTTAGATCTTGGTACCACCACAGTGTGGTAGAACATTCTAACATGATAAAGAACCTTCTTTAAAGTTTACACTACTATTATGGTGTACTAAGCAGAGGTCTGGAATTCTAAATGTAAAAGGGTTGGTTTAAATGAAGGCAAGGGACAGCTCAGACAGAATATGTGACTTTGATAGAATAACATTCATAATAACTCTGGAAAACTAAAATGTGATATTGCAGTTTATTTGTCCTTAGATGTGATGGCTGTATTATTTTTCTTTTTAAAATGTTTCCTTTATTTTCAATTGGTTATTCCAGCAGTAACATAATTCCAGTCCTAGTATGGCAAGCTCACTGACTTTATTGTATAAAATTGCCATCTCCATACACATAAAGGGTTGTGGTTCTGTAGTCTTTACATATAGTTGGGAACAATGTCATTGATAAACTGTTCCCTGTCTCTGAGGAGTGTTATCTCAGAAGAGTTCTGGCAAGATCAACATGCATTTTTTTTACATTTTTGTTATATCAAACAAATATGACAAAAGAATTTCAATTGTATCTTTACTAGACCAAATCATGTATGGAAGAATACAAGGGAAGCCCTAAATAGGATCAATTTAGGACTAAATCAAGAAGAAATTGTTCATTGTACCTTTGAAGAGTAAAACACAAATATAACAAATATAAGACATACAGCAAAGATACTATACCTAACAGCAATCAACAGCCAGGCAAACTATTAGTCCTCACCACCCAACTTGACAGTTATGCTTGTCAAAAGAAAAAAGGCTTGCTGTATATTGGTTACCCTTCCACCTGAGATGTCTTTATAATGGACAACTCAAACATCTCTTGTCCATGGTATATATAAAAAACAAAAAAGCCAGCAGTCTCCCTTAAATAAAAAGACCATCAATAATAATTTTATTGCACCCTAACAACATGTCTGTGCTTGCTCATTTTAGCTGAGCTGTCCACTATAAACCTGTTTTTATTGAATAAGCTATAAAGATTGACCTTTTATTTAGGAGGCAGTGTTGACATTCTTTGTATTTTTACAAGAGTTCTACCAACATGATTTACCTGTCTGGATGAACAGAGCAAATAATATACCAAAAAAATAAAAATTTAGTTTTAGACAGATTATTAAATCTTTTTAGTGTTTTATACCACACCACTTGGCTTCTCTAATAATAATAAGGCCAAGGACAGATTGAAATTAGGGCAGGGAACCTGTGCATAATACAAAACCTAACAGCCTTTGTGAACATTAATAATGAATCTTAGAAGGGGGACAGTGGACCTCAGGGAGTAATCACAGCAAATATGAGAGCACAACTGTATAGTATTCAATTTATTGCAAGATATCATTCAAGATCCAGCAAACGAATAGGAAAACCAAACAAAACAGAAGCTCTCCCTTACCTGATATTAAAGATATAAACCCTATCAATAAAATGTGATAGGCTTCAATATGTAATTTTTATTTTTTAATATGTTTTTGTTTATTGTAAATCTTCAGCTTTCACTAAAAGAATGCCCAATTATACTGCCATACATCTCCTTGTTTAGGCACTTTAAGGTATTGTGTAACAATGAACCCTAAACTGCATTGCTCAGCATCATTACCCTGTCATATACACCCCTGCATAGGCTACAAATGCCCATACTGAGACACTAGAAAAAAAATTGGTGTCAAGAAGGAACTGCAGAAAACTATATTCATTGAATATTAGGATATAAATGGGCCCCCCTCCTCAAAATAAACTATTCACAAAGCAATGACCCCTTAAAAAGCGATACGTTTGCAGGAACACAAACTTAGCATAAAAATATTTGACAAATTTTAAAAAACAGAATCATTTTTCAATTTACACAATATTTTAGAAGTACAATAACACACAACTCTTCTCCTTAGTTTAAAGGTTTTGGTGCCGACCCTAATATTCAAGAAATAAATATTAAAGAAGACAGGAAAAGCTGGGGTTTATTGGCGAAAATAAACATTACAGCACTTTACATTCAACATAGGTAAGCCATTCCCAGTTAAAATATCATGGGAAATTGTGCTTGATGTCTATACAAGAAAGTCTAAGTTAATTCCATATGTAAATTAAACATCTCAAAACCAATGCATTTTGCCGATAGGCTTTCTCAGGTGATGCACTGAGAACATTACAGAATATTGTTGGAAATCCAGTGGTATGGGTGCTCTATATATGAAGATAAAAAAGAATGATCAGCTTTTGTCTGAGGACAGAAATATTAATTACCCCCCCTAAGAATCATATATTGCCAAATGGTAAGGGGTCAATAACAGGAAAACACTGTTCTTCCGCATGACCCTAAGCCCTATACTGAGACACATTGGCTTTAAATTGGTGTACTGAGCAATTCTGTACAACCATCACAAAAGCAAATTTATGTAGAAAGAAGGCAGCTTAAAGGGAATGGATGACATCAGAACATGAAGGGTAAAACATATTATGGAAAAAGTGAGTTGTAAAACTTGAAAGGCCAACAGAAGTTTTGCTATTGGGATCCAAGCCAAGAAAATAAAAGAAGCCATGGGGTGACCAAACCCACTAGGCTCTACTTACTCCTGAGATTTTATTTTTAGGTGGAAAAACCCTTAAGCAACAAACTACATCCACTTAACCTAAATAGTTTTGATGTTCACCTCCTAATCATTTACTTGCCACTTCAAAACCCTTTGGCCCCCTTTAACTCCTTTTTTAACAATTTCCATGAAACATACTCCACACCACAACTTGGACTAAATGGCTTTATCACCTGCTTCACCTAAAAGTCCCCACACTTGACATGAGACCCCCTTCTCAGCCACAATACCATCAGCCCCAAGAACTTTTGAGGACCTCAACCACGTTTCCGAACCACCTATGTTCCAAAGCAGAGTATGGATGGGTATCACTTTCCCCCACTTTCACAAAATAACCTGCTCAGCCCACCCCCTTTTAAATCCTATCATCCTTTTTCCTTATTCAACTGACCCAATCACCTCCTCACCTTTACCTGACTCCACCTTGTCTCATCTGTATTCTTTTACCCCTACGCTCACCCCTTTCCGTCATGCTGCTTTTCTGCTTGGCTCATTCCACTCGCCCTTCTCCTGGGTCTCACTTTTCCTAAGCCCTTTCTGCACAGGAATCCAAGTGTCCTTTATGTCACGTGCAACAAAATTAACTTTTCTTGTGTTAACTAATAAAATATATCTGGGGAAAAAGTGTCTCCTTCAATCATTACTGACGCTAACAGGTAAGCAAGGGGTTAGTAGGTTAGTAAAAAAAAAAAACAATAAACAAAACTCATTTTAAATTATTGATTCAAAGTGCTGAAATATGTCACAGTGGGGATTTACAAGGTAATTAGGTCTATTTATATAAGAACTATGTAGAACATGATTTGACAGTATTCAAGAATATGACCTGGTGGAACACTGACACATCTACTCTGGGATCAATTTTGCTAGCACACACTGGATGTTTAACATCACAATGTTTTGTTTAACATCTCATAACCTGGCATTGATCCCTCGGTAAGAAACATTAAACTTATTATTATTTTAACTGCCATGTCTGGCTTTATACATACCAAGTACACTAAAACACTTGTAGTAGTAAACTGTAGACTATAAAAAAAATACTATTATTCCTTAAATGACCCAGTATGGACAAAATAATCAAATCATCTAACTTACCTTCCTCCCCAGTAGCAAATACAGTAATAATCTTTACTTGCACCTGCACAGCATCTGGCTAAGAGCCTTTCCAAATGGATTTATTAGAGCTTACAACTGGCGAGTATGCTGGGACAATCACATGGTACCAGCATTGTCCTATTGAATGTAAAATTTACTAAAATCATAAATCTTACTAACTTCCAAAAATCCATGATAGAGCTATCCTTGTCCCTAGTTTTGGAAGATCACACAAAATGACCAATGATTGTAAACATATTACATAGTATATTTGAAATAATGGCTTATTTAAATTCTCAGAGGAGCAATTGTGCTACCTTGAGTCCTACTGTCAGAACAAACTGCCCCAGAATTGTACAACTCCCCCCCCAAAAAAAAAATACCTAAAAGATTGATATATACTAGGCATTTTGAACTGGACATGCACAGATTGGTCATTCAAGAAGAATCAATTAGAAAACGGACATGTCAGCCAATGTACTAGAAAGACAAGGGGTATACATGTAAGGTCACTGGGGGTCTGAGGGCTTCTGCAGAAAAGGAAGACAGTTGGAGGTGGCAGAAGAAAGGACTTTCTGTAAGTTCTGCCTAGAAGCACATGCTTACAAATTGTATCCTGTAAGAAGATGAGCCTTACCAAGCCACAAAACAGAAACAGCATTGCTTAGACTTTCAACATATTGGAAGTGATAATAGCGGATAGGTTACAATATTGCATATGTCCGGGGTTTTTATAAATACTGGGCTCCTTTACTTGTGCTATTTTAAATTGCAGTCTCAATCCAATTAGTTTTTAAACACCTTTAAAATTTTTCTATTAAAAATATTATAAAATTAACAGCCCTAATTTCTTGCAATACTAATTACACGCCCCCCCCAATATCCAGAAGTACCAGACCTGTGCCTGGCAAATTATACTGCACTTCTATTTATAGACACCAAGGTCAGTTCTGGGGGAGCAAATTAACAATGGAAGAAACCCATGCCAATACAGGGACAACATTCAAACTTTAATAGAGTCCTGGCTGGGATACAGACCTAGCACCCAGCTCTGCACAGACCAGAGTGCTAGCCACTGAGCCACATTCCACTCATTCATTGATATTTCTAAAAATTGTTTTTTGTTGTCTATCCAAAAATTACATTTAACTGGATTTGCATGGTGGCCCAGAGGTAAGTGCTCTGGCCTTTGCAGTGCTAGGTCCCAGGTTCGACCAGGACACTATCTGCATGGAGTGTGCAGGTGTTGGCATTGGTTTCCTCCAGGTACTCCGGTTCTCCCACATCCCAAAAAAAAGCAGTTAGGTTATTTAGCTACCCTCCAAAATTATTCTTAGACTGTATTAAAGACATATGACTGAGGTAAGGTTATTAGGCGTGAGCTGCTTTGAGGGACAGCTAGTGATATGACTATGGACTTTGTACAGCGCTGCATAATATGATGGCACTATATAAATACTGTGTAATAACAATATTAATTTGTTCTGGTACGGTTGAAGACCTTTCACAGCTTGTTTAAGCCACTTCAAGGTATGTCCAAGTAAATATTTTTAATGAACACCAAGAAAACACCCCAGTGTTTCTATACACTCAGGTGGGACAATAAATCTCAACTACCTTAGAATGTTTAAACGCAGATGCCAATTTTCAAACCTATGATGGGAGGTGTAAAAGTTGTGAAACCACTCTGATCTACATGCGTAAGACCTAACATAAAGACCCAACACCCAAACACATCTGCCTTGTGTCCATTTAACAGCGCCAGTTGGTATTCTTCAAAATATGTTTAGCTTGAATTCACTACTGCAGCAATATTACACAGCACACATTTGCATCTAAGCTATGAATATGTGATGATCTTGAAAACACTACAACACCTTGGCTAATAACTCCCTGTTACAAGTTCTTCATTGTGTGTTTAAAAAAAACTAGTGAAAGTCTATAGCTAGCCAAGCATCAGTCACCCATTAGAAATGCAATATCACAAGCAATTGGTCTGGGTGCCAAAGCCTTTAGTATACAAAAATTGCACTACATCAAGAAGAACGAACAAATGCACCATAAGTTTACAATAATTATGTATAAAAACAATATGATTTTAATATTATTTGAATACAAAAGACTTTAAAACAATGATTAGCTTATGATACAGATTGACATAATAAGGGGCTCTATTAACACTATATAGGTAAGTATTAGATTTTTCAGACTTGCATATAGCTCTTGAAACAAAGAACTGATATAATTTCTGAAACATATTGTATTTGCATCATCATTTACACAGACAGTCCACAATAATGTATGTTTCAGAAATTATATGTTTGTTATCTTTGCAAACTATGATGTCTAATTTAAACATTATTACAGCCCTAGGGTGTCTACATACCCCCTGAGGAAGCCTAATTGGGCTAAACGCATCGGGATAAGACCCCGTTCTTTGTTTCAAGAGCTATACGCAAATCTGCAAAATCTAATACTTACCTATATAGTGTTAACAGAGCCCCTTTTAAAGTCTTTTCTATTCAAAGAATAATAAATCATATTGTTTTTATACATAATTACTGTAAACCTATGGTGCCTTTGTAGAAGCCTATCTTTCTTCTTCGTTCTTCTTGTGCTTAAAAAATAGACATCTAAAAAGGTATATGCAGTCACCCAAGCATGGACATTTTGGCAGCCAAATACCTGTTGATTCCAAGTTGTTTAAAGGCATCCGGCCTTTGCAGCACTAGGTCCCAGGTTCGATCCCCAGCCAGGACATTATCTGCATGGAGTTTGCAGGTTCTCCCCGTGTCTGCGTGGGTTTCCTCCGGGTACTCCGGTTTCCTCCCACATCCCAAAAACATGCAGTTAGGTTAATTGGCTTCTCCCTAACAATTGACCTTAGACTACATTAATGACATATGACTATGGTAGGGACATTAGATTGTGAGCTCCTTTGAGGGACAGTTAGTGACACAACTATGGACTATGTACAGCGCTGCGTAATATGATGGCGCTATATAAATACTGTATAATAATAATAATAATAATAATCCATAGTTACCCCTTAAAGTAAAAGCCAAGCAATCAGTGAATCTCATCCAAACACCCAGAACTAATATGTTGGGTTTAGGTAAACATAGGAGGGCTAAATCACTTCTTGACTTTTAATGTTTTATATACCCTGTGGGTTTTCATAGTTACCGCTTTCTCCTTTGGCATTCTGGAGTCAGGGTTTTATATATGGATAGATTTCATCTTCTGTTTATTTTTAAAAGAACATTTTCTTTCTTTCTAAATGCCAATTCATAGTGGTATGATAAGTGGATTTTATCCAAATAGGGTATAAACTGTTATTAAATGTCTATACAACTGTGGCAGAGGACTAGAAGCACTTTTGGGAGCATAAACATAAGTTGACTTTTCTAAAGATGCCTTAAGATTGTTTCATTTGGTCAACATAGCAGTTAAAAATTTGAAAGAATCCTGGTAATAGTCCAATCTTGGATCTACTCTGCTGATGCATGGCATGGTCTTCTTACTCCAACTTTGAAGGGACTATGATTACATGAGGTTGATCAATGACATGGCAATACATGGTGTATTCATGAGTGGTGAATATGAATTACCGTATGTCTATAGGACATATTTGTAGTTGAAATTTCATGTATATAATTGTAGATCTCAATGAATTCCTGAAGAAGTGAACCTTTATCAACAAAACTCATCAAACAATAATTGTGACTGACCAATTGGATGGTTTTAAATGTTTTTAATAAGCATATAAGTGGTAATAAAAATGTTATTGTTCTTTTTTTACCCATTAATGAAAAATAAAAGTCCCCTTGTAATTTGCATACTGGTAAACACTTTTATATCTGTAAAGCACAAATTCTTTGTTTCGGATTCTAAAGCTTCTGACCCATAAAATACTAAAATACTTTAGGGGATATTCAACAATAACGAAAAATCTCAGAAGCCTTTGAAACTCCTTTTCATAATGTCAGAAGTAAAAGCAATTATAGGTAAGGTTGGGTTAATCAGGTAATAGGTTAATAGGTATCCTGGTATAAACTATGTTCCTGTGTCTTTTAACCAAGATTCGTTAAACTATGTTCATTTATCTAAACCTACACCCACTAAGCAACAATCATTGATTGCCATGCACCATTTGGTCATGCCTCATCTTAGATACATTGATGAGTTATTCCAAGCCAACAACTGGAAGAGTGCTGACCCTCCCTTAATGATTTAAATGCTTCAAAGCAAATATAAAGCTGTATTCAGGAACTTATGTTAGTTTAATATAAACATAAACAATTCATTTTTTAAATTGTTGTTTAAAAAAATTCCTCAAGTTTGGCTTTAAATTTTAAAGGTTTCAGTGAAACACTTACTGCCACAATTATAGTAACAAATTAAATTGATGGTCTCGTAAACTCCGACATGATTGAGGAACCACAGCATGGGATTAATGCATTTTAAAGCTTAAAATTAGTTTTCCCATTTCAGAAAAAGCTGGACACTATATAAAGCAATACACGCTGCCCCTTATTGTGTATTTTCAAATATGTAACACTACTATAGTAATATTCATACATTATTTTTACTATTGAGATTTTTAACTTATACTTACAAAATTCCAAATATTTTTTTTAACTCAGAGGTGTATAGAATATAAATGCTGAAATTGATTGGTTTAAATAGGAAAATTGCTACATAGTATTAGAAAATTTTAGGCTGGGGACACACTATAACATAGGTTCTCATAATTACTAGGTTGCTTTTTTTGGTGGGGGGGATTTAGCACACAACTTGTTTAAAGCGGAACTATACTAAAGATAAAATGAAACTACTTATCTTTACTCCCCCAGAGCCCCCGATCCCTCCACACATGCATCGATTGGGTCCTGAACCAAGCTGTAATCCTCCTTCGTCCAGACACAGAGAAAGTTCGGGGCTCCACCATATTCTTTTTTTTTTTTTTTTTTTTTGCTTCTTCTGGCTATGTCACCTGATCTTTCACTGCTCATGCATGATATTGGCACTTTTTTGTTTCAGTACCTCAAAAAGCCCCTATTCTGCATGCCCATAGAAGGAGCAGCCCAAAGCCTCCTGAGAAAAATGACTTATGTATCCTAGGAGGCTCCCATTCAATCTTTACCTTTGCGGGGGTAAAGACAAAAGGTAAGGGGCTTCCCCCTTTTTTGAAAAAAATGCTATAGTTTTAAACTATTATTGGCCATTTATTGCAGTTTATTACTTCACAATAATATTTCCTTGGTTTCTAATTGAGGAAAAAGGAGTCAAATAGACAGGAAGGAAAAAACAGCAATAGACCCTGAATAGATATTAGAACATTTCACAGTTTACTAAAAGGTTGTTGTTGCACACACTTACTTCTTTATCAAAACATAAAATGTAAAACTTAAAAAATGGAGTCTAACCTTATTGAACAAGGTAGATAATTTTAAGAGTGGGGTCAGCTCTAGAGAACGTTGGTAACTGTGATCTATTTTAAAGACACAGCATAGTACCTTTATATCAAAAAAAGTTTGGACTTTGTGAATGACAGCTCCAAAATCCAAACCAACATTCTACAATTTTCTGCAATAAGAAGAAAATAAATGACTAAACCCATTCACTGATTTACACATAAGCAATGCTTTATTTATCTTGTTGGATAGTTTTCTGGAATGGCGAAGGTTAATGAACTAATTTCTATTGGTCTTCTCCTCTGTTAATGGATTCCCATGTGCCAGATGGGTTTCAATGCCTTATTGACCTCTTTGGCACTTAACATGTTAATGCATATTCAGTAATCCAAAAATAAACCTGGTTTTGCTTTTAAGTGACTTCCTAATATCAGATGATTATCATTTCACCATAGCTTTTATCAGTCATGCTCACATCAGATTATAATTGCATGTTTAATATACTGGCATATCTTCAGAAGTGTTTAGGCGTGCATTTACAGTAAAGGAGCATGCATCAGTGAATTTATACAGTACTTACATCTGCTTGTGGTCCTTTACCAGCACCAGGACATTCAAAGGTGACAAATTCATGGCATCTTTTATGAACTACAAAACTGCAAACTGAAAGAAAATATAAATTAGAGACCAAAATATACTAATTAGGAACTGTTATTAGGTCTTTGTTAAGAAATTTTTATAGAGATATTTTCAAGAACCTAATGAAACAATGAGGTTCAATCCACTAAAAAAATTATAAACCCTTTAAAAGCCAAAATCAAACTTAGTAGTGAGGTAGTGTATACATACAAACAAGTGTACTAACAGGTTAAAAACAAATAAAAAAGGCTGAGGGTAGGGGGCATGGACTTGCATCACCCCATCCTCTGACTGCCCACACATAAATACATTAGGGATATCTATTTGTCAAAGTCCACCATTTTGCACAGAATGTGGTCCCTTAACTCAGCACGATTGAGGTGGTGGTTTCATAGAGAAATTGAAAAAAAAGGGTAAATGGAAGGTATGCAAGGGTAGAAAAATAAAAAGAAAAAAGGGGAAGGAGGAAGGGAGTGAGAGGGGAAGGGGAAAGAAAGACTATGGGCAGGGAAATGACTGGTAGAAAAGAAATTAGCAACAGAGTGAGAGGGAAAGGGAAAAGAAAGACTAAGGGCAGTAGGATAACTGGTAGAAAAGAAGATCACATACAAAACTCCCAGTGTCCCAGATGGCATCCCAGGTGATGGCCTATGTGGGGTTAGACGATTGAACACTTGCCACTGCCTTTCCTGAAGTCCATATATAAACATATTTACCAATAAAACATAACCCAAGCCACTCAACATCAGAAAGCAGGATTTTAGAGGCTGTTCCTTACTCTAGCTACATGTAATTCTATCTGTATCATAGAGAAACCTTAAAGACACATTGTTGAGCAGGTGAACATGCAAGGACTTTTAGAAATGTTTTTCAAGTCAATCCTCAAAATAGATGAGGAAAACACAGAAGAACCTATAAACAGCTGGATAGAATGTGCAAACCTGTAATAGGGGACATGGGACCCCCTCAGTCTAAAATCTACATGGCCATTACCATAGAGGGGTTATCAAATACATTGTGATAGCCAAGACAGATCAGAGGAATGAAATGAAGTAGAGGTCTCATGTAGGTCATTAAGAGGGAGCAGTATAGCCGCACATGAGGCCATTTTGAGTCTTAAATTTGTTTGTTGTTTTTAAGGGAGAGGAGTTGTGCCAACAAGGGAGCTAGGTACATGGAGAGACAGACAATCATTGAAAGGTAGAGTCAATGGCTAAAAATTAAAAGAGGCCTGTCAGATCTAAATGAGAGTGTAAAAAGTATGTTGTCTCTCTTTTACATATAATCAAAAGGAATTGGAAGCCCTTGCAATGCTTGGAGCTAGTTTTTCTGATTTTATCCAAAGAATTTTGTGTGACTCCAGCAATGTCCACTGGGCCCTTTCTCTGTAGCTGATCGCATGATGACTTTCTTTTTTTTAGAACATTTTTTATAAGGAAACAGTCATTAGTATAATATTGTAATGGATGCATAAAATGTCACAAGACTAATTAGTATTCACAGAACAGGGACCCTGTGTACAAGGTACCCCAGCTAGTACAAGCCAGAGGGTAGCAGGTGTATACTGTGGTAACATTTTTATGCACAAGGGACACAACTTTGTAAAAGAAAACTTGTCTAATAGCAAGTCTAACTGTCCATTTTCAATTCAATTTCAGATTAGAGGAACGTCACAATTAAATCAAAATCTCAATATATGGCACTACAATCTATGTTGACGCTGCATAAAAACGTAAAAGTATTTAGCACACTAATAGAGACAGTTGGAATGTCATATGTTCTAGAAATTGATTTATTTTTAATAATTGTGTGAAATCAAAGGCACTCACAGAAAAGAGGTATTCAGATTCTAAGGAGGTCTGCAAACTTTTATTTACAAAAAAAAACCCCAAAACAATAGGCAACATTTATGGATTTCCCTCACAGAGGATCAAAAACAAATATTACACAATATATATTATAATAATAATTATATAATTATTATACTAATAATATATTATAATATAAACAAAAATATTAGCCTCCTGGCTCTCTAACACTCTCTATAGAGTTGCTGGTCTACCAGACCTAAACTGTGGAGACCTTCTCCCAGCTCAGAGGCTTCACACTGCTCTTTTGCATGAGCCAAACCTTGCCTCAGGTTGCCTGTCTCAAAGATATGCTCCATTTTAATAATGGCCAGGTGCGTCCAAACCATTACCAAATTCTGGCCAGGGAGCAGGATGAAATGCCTGTCCTATTCCTTCCAAGACCATCCGGGCCTGGATCCCGAAGAAAAAGCTGCAAATATATAGTACAACACTTCTTTTCAGTCCCTTTTTCAGACCCTTTAATCCCCTTCCAAGGTTAAACTAAGGTGCATGATGCCAAATATCTTCCAAATTTGGCATCACATATTTGATTCTACCACAATAGATATTACGATTGTAAAGATTTCCATTAAATTTAAGTTATTGTCACTATCCTAACCAATAACTTTATATAAAGGTGAGCAAGTTTATATGACCATGCTGCGCTTGTACTGAGTCTGGCTTGTGATCATGCTATCAGACATTTCATTATTTATGACAGTTAAAGTTTTACCCCAAAAGCTTAAAATACTCTATTTATTTAATTATTCATTTTACGATGTCTTGTGAAGAAGTTTTGACACATTATTTTGTGGTGTTTGCACTCTAAATTTCACTTGCAAATTTCAATGCCAATTAAAAAAAAGACAAGCAAACCAAAACAGCAGTCACAGGAAAGGAAGTGCTACAAATAACATTGAGATATACATTTGGAAACATTCAAGTTATGTATCAATACAGACAATGAAATGATTTGGTGAATTCCAGCCTGTGAAAGGATAATGTATTTTCTAAATAGGTTTTCGGATTTACATATAACAGTAAATATCTTTAAAGCAGACCTATCACATTTTTATCATTATATAGAGGGTGGCTAACCCTTGCGTTCTACATTAAACAGTTTTTTTCTTTTTCCACTATGTCACGACTCATGTGTCATGAAACAGCATTTTTCACTCAAAAAAATAACAAAGAGAATAATCAGTCAGACTAGCCTTGCAAGTGGCGAGGTACAGTGGTTAAACAAGGGCCATTTTTTGGCATATGTGCCATTTATATTTTCATAAACCCAGCTCTAGTCCCCCTCCTGCAGTTTTTCCCCGCCCTCATTAATTGGCACATCAAGAAAACAACCCATCTCTGCGGGGGATGATGCTAAGTGTACGTTGCCAATGTCTCACTGTTTGTACCAGCTCGAGCAATGCAACGGGATGCTTATATCCGCTGCCAAGTACTTTGATCCGCAAACACTTAAATGCCAGTGCTTTGATACACATGTTTCATGAGGAAGGGACATTGTGAGTCACATACAAGGATTTGAAAAGTAAGAGAACAACAAAATTACCAATAGGGGTGACACTTGGTTTAGAAAAAGGATCATGGCACCTAGGAAAACTCAAAAAAATTGTAAACTAGAGATGAGCAAGCAAGTTTTTAAAACTCAATCTTGGGGAAAATTTAGCCGTTCTTGCTTACCGAAATGTTAAGCGAGAACGTCCGGTGTAAATTTGCCGTTCAAAGTCGAATTTAAAATTAAAAAAAAAATCTCTCTGATTTTTAGAACAGTGCCACGGCTGCATTCATTGAGAAGATTCCAGGCACTAGAGGTTTATTGACCTCTAGTACCGCAGATCACACACAGCCACATTCATTGAAAAGATCCCCGGCACTAGAGGGTAATTAACCTCTAGTGCTCCACGGATCGCAAGCAGGAAGATTCACAGGGCTGCATGAATGAATACAGCCCCGTGAATCCTTCTGTTATCATTTCCTCGATCTTCCGATGGTCTTGCGAAATCGGTTCGCCAAAATTTAGTGGAACCATCAGAACTTCGAGGAATTTGTGAGCTTGTACTGTAAATACTGTATTAGGTTATACAGTGCCATCAATGCAATGCTTTCCAAAAAAATGTAGGTGGGCAATTGGAAACTGTAATCCTACATGATGAGGTGGGATATTTACTGATACCTAGATATTTTAAAATTCTAGATAATCTGTCAAATGCACTTTCTATTTCTCTTAGTGGAGATAAATACTATGGCCCTGATTTATGAAAGCTCTCCAAGGCTGGAGAAAATACACTTTCATCAGTAAATCTGGGTGATCCAACAAACCTGGGATGGATCTGGTCCAGGATTCAAAACATTTGCTAGCAAATAGCAAATGATTTTTAAAAATTCATTCCATGTTTTCTGGACAACCCAGCTTCACTTCCGAAAGTGTATTCTCTCCAGCCTTGGAGAGCTTTCATAAATCAGGGCCATTTGGACCAGTTAACCTTTGACTTTTAAGATCAGAGTTTTTAAACAATGTTTAAAAATGGAATTTCATGTACAATTATAGAGCTGTTAGTAGAGTTTGCTCCACCCACATTTACTTGGGTTCGTTCTGCTTTAATTCTGCTCATGAGAATTTAAAATTGGCTTTCTACAACATACAAAAATTGGAAACTTCACCATTATATTAAACACATAGCTAGAAAATTAAAAGTTAAAATTAAATAAACGACAATTATTTCTTTACCTTCCAGTGTATTCTTATTCAAACTATCCATTCCTAATGTTTTACATATTTCTGTGAAACAGAACACAAGGCTGCCAAAATAAATTTTGCATTGTGGTCACCTCCCTGCCCCCAGCCTATGATTAGACAATAAAAGAGCTGTAACAGAATAAAAAGGTCATCAAAGTGCTCTCTTCTTCCATCAGCATGTGCATTGTTTGTATATTTGCAGAAAACACACCTACAGAGCTCATAGCATCTTTCATCTTTTTCCAAGACTTAGGCTGCCTAAACACGTGCAATAATAGTCATTGGAAACAAATGATCCAGGAAAGATCGTTGGATAATTGTTAATAAAAAAAAATGCACAACGACCGGTTAACAACGCCGACGAACGAGGAATCTCGTTTGGAAACAAAAGACCGTCTCGGCGGATCTGATTGGGTGACAATCGTTCGTAATCTATTGTGTACATGGTCGTTCAGTGATCATGGATTGTTCTGTGATACACTTTCTGCTGTACATGTCACTTCCTTCATCGTTTGAACGATCGTTTACAAACAATCATTTAAATGATCGTATCTAGTGTGTACAATATTGGTGGATTATTTTGAACTTTTGTATCATTACAGCGTGTACAGAATTGTGCACAATACGATCGTTCAAAATAATCAGGACTAATTCATTTATTTTCAAAAGATAATTATTGTACATGTGTACCTAGCCTAAAGTGCACTACTAGAGGATAAGCTTGCGCCCCAAAAATTTTTTTCACCCTCTTTATCCTGGTCACTATTGGTATTTGTTAGAGAATATGATATGTCTGTGTTGGATTTTCCAAAAACCAAGCATCTTGCGTTATGTAGCCCAACACCCTACATGCTGCTGTGTGCTGGTAAGGTGCTTTTAAGGTGCCCTTCAGAATAAATGGCACCGCAGCCCACCCAAGCATATTAGAGATACATTTGAGTTAATGCAATGAACTCATGAGAACAGGATCAAAGGGAGACTTTGTAGTACTTGACAGTGGTTTTAGCCATTTTAATAAAAACACAAATTATTTTTGTCAGCAGCCACGTTGGTTCCACCAATGGATAAAAATTATCTGTAAGCAAATAGTAAATGAGCACATTGTTCTAGGGTCATCACTACCAGAAAGAAATATTGGAACTGACCTCCCCTCTTAAGCACCTATTATTGTGTAGACACTCTAGAAACAACTCTACAAACCAGAATACCCATCAGTATTACTCCCCATGGGTCTCTAGGAGAAGATAATGCGATGACACAGAGTGGTGCCTTATGGTAACAGAAATCCTAAATATTATCTATATGATTTTACTGCACAATAGGATTTCAAGCTGAAGGCTGAAGCAAGTTAGCTAGATCCCACCACATTTCATAGCTGAAGGACATCCAGCATCATCTAGAAGTTTTTATTCCAGCTTTAACAAGCCTGGCCCATCCCTTCAATTTATTAGACTTTTTTCTAGTTTTTTCAACCATAAAGGCTTTGCACTATATGTGGGCATTGCAGCCCACTCATCCAGACTGACATTCACTCATCAAGGCATTTTGACATACATTTTTTAGGGTTAAAGTCTTGGGCAGGGTGCTGTAAAGTTTTATACAGAACTCTGCCAGCCTTTCCCAGCAACTATGATCTACATGCATTGCATAAAGCAGTGATTTTCAACCACTGTTCCGTGGCACACCAGTGTGCCGTGAGAGATCTTCAGGTGTACCGTGGGAAATTATCCAATTATCATTGTTGAGTGCCTGTGCTGTAGTGACTGGCAGAGTAATGTAATACTCTTCCATGTCAGTGGGTGGCAGTAGGTAGCTCAAGCGCCTTGTTTATTTTTAGAGGCGAGAATTAGCTACAAAGTGTAATTTTGTAACACTTTTGATTTGTGGTGTGCCGCAGGATTTTTTTAATGTAAAAAATGTGCCGTGGCTCAAAAAAGGTTGAAAAACACTGGCATAAAGCAACACAGAAAACTGGTAATGTCATCATTGGATCTTACAAATGGCATGGAAATGCAAAAGTGAAGACTTAAGAATGTCATTAGCATGTAAATTAGTATGTAAAGGAGACACCAGGGAAGACAAATATAAGCATAATAAATGTCAGCTTTGAATAAAAAAGGTCATGACTTTAAAAAAAAAAAAACTTTAAAACTAATTGTCTTTGTCATAGAAATATAAAATATTTTGCATAAATGTTAATTTTCCCCCATGATACAGACTTCCCAAACACTCCTTTATTTAATGTATTATTAATGGAAACAGAAAAGAGAAAAGGATAGAAAGTGCAAAGTAGCATATACCCTTTCCTACATAAGTACGATTGGTGGCCTGGCCCCTAAAAATTCACAAGATAATACAGAAGGAAAAAGACAAAGAACAGGGTTTTTTGTAGCCAAAAAAATAATAATGTTATTATTATATCGAATATAACATTACATATAGTGTTACAACAATTCAAATATGCAAGTACATTTCATACATGAAACAATACCTTCTCCTATTCACGGTAATGGGAGTTGGAGGTAGAAGTCTAGCAGGAAGATTTTTTGGCTGACATAATTAGTTAATATTCATGAGGTTTCATCCTACACATCCATTCACCACCAACTCCCAATTGTTGTTGTACCACTATATGTAATGATATATTTAGGATAATAATAACTCTTTTTTTAAACTAGGTTTCTCTATCAAGGATCATGGAAATCTTCAAAAGTATTTGCCTCTTGCCTTTTGAACAGCTTTTCGTCCTAGTTCTTCCCTATCTGGCTCTCCTACATAACATATGTTCTGATCCCTGATTCTTCCACCATGTAGCCCCTGTACAAAGCATTGGTCAGACCACATCTGGAATATACAGTCCAGTTTTGGGCACTGGTTCACAAAAAGGACATTATGGAATTGGAGAGAGTGCAGAGAAGGGCAACTAAATTAATAAAAGGAATGGAGGACCTCAGCTATGAGGAGAGATTAGCTGAACTGAATCTATTCTCCCTTGAGAAGAGACGTTTAAGGGAGGGATATGATCACCCTGTATAAATATATAAAATGGTCTATATAGAGAACTCTCTTCCCCATTATTCACTTTGAGATCATTACAAAGAACAAGAGGACACTCTTTGCGTCTGGAAGAAAAGAAGTTTAAGCTCCGGATAAGGAAGGGATTCTTTACTGTAAGGTCTGTGAAAATGTGGATTAGGTTCCCTCAGGAAGTAGTTTCAGAAACTATTATAGATTGCTTTAGGAAAAAGCTGGATGATTTTCCAGAAGCACATAATATAACTGAGTAATAAGGCTTAAAAGTAAATATAAAAGAGACTGTTTATCCAGGAAACATCCGATTGCCTGATGGAATCAGGAAGGAATTTTTTTCCCCTGTTGGGAGCAAATTGAACCAGGGGTTTTTGCCTTCCTCTGGACCAGCTATGTCCTATAGGGTTTTATATCTGGGATATGTTTTTTTCCCTAGTGGTTGAACTTGATAGACTTTTAACTTTTTTTCAATGTAACTATGTAGAGCAGCGCAGAAAAGCATGATATGATAACCTTAGATACTGGCAAGTTTTGCTGTAAAGCAATCCCAGCATTTATAATTCACCTTCACCTTACAGCTCAACGTGTGACTACTATAACATGATTATTTGTGTTGGGCTGCATATGGAGTAAGATAAGTGGGCACAGAAAGGATCCCCTCACTGCTTGGGGCACCCTAAGAGACTCGTCTTTGTCACCTATGCCTAGAACTTGCCTTGGCCCCTAGAAGTCAATATTAATTTATTCTTTCCACCAGAGGCCAATGTTGGTTTATTTTCGCCGACTCCCTGTTCACATAAATTGTATCTACTAAAAATCAGCGTAACCAGCATATCCTTTCCCACCAAACACCAACATAAGGTGGGAATTTCTTGCTGCCTACGTGTAAAGAAGACTTTAATCGGACTATAAAAGAAAATTCTATGGAACACTACAGTTTTCAGTACATATCTTCTTTGACTTGTTTTTTTTTCTTTTTGTCCCAAACAGATGTTCAGCAACAAACCAAGGTTTCACAAGATGTTATTTATTTTTCCCATTATAAAATACCTACAAATCAATGATCTTGAAGCTAAAGATCAGAAAATTACTTTTATCCGAAACGTTTATCCAAAACCTGAAATTTTATTTTTTTATTTCAAGGGTTTCCCAAGGATAAAATGTTGAGAAAGGCTTTAATAGAAATAAAAAAGCTCTGATATTCCTGAAATCCACCTAAAATCATACAATGGGCTCGATTTAATAAAGCTCCTCAAGACTTGAAGACAGGCTTTTCTGTCTATTAAAGTTCATGGGAGAACCTTTAGTGATCCAGCAAACCTGGAATGGATTTCTTTCTTCTTCATTATTATTACTTATTACTTGGCAAATGTTTTTAGTCCTGAACTGGATCCATTCTAAGTTTGATGCATCACCCAGGTTTTCCCATGATAGTCTGCCTTTTCCAGTCTCGGGGAGCTTTATTAAGTTAGGCCCAGTGTCTCACACCCACTGGTAACTTAGAGAGAAAAAACCACACCCAAAGACAAAACCCTATAACCTTATATTTATTATCCACTACATCTTTTATTTGTTTTAAAGTGCTTTGAGACCTTAGCTAAAAAACACACGAAAAATACTTTTATTATAAATTTTGTCCAGACAATCATTTGATAAAGGTATCTGTGCTCAAAGGTATCCTCAACCTCCAAAAGACATACAGCTTGGTAAAGAATGGTTTTCTACAGAACTGTAGTTTTATGATTGGACGATGAAGAAGAAGCAGAGGCAGTATACTGAGCCATCTCACTATTCATTTTCCTATCTCCACAAATGTTGATGCAATAAAACTCTCAATGGCCTCCTTGGCTCTCCCAGTACTTATCTGACTGCTTTACAAGGAAAATCTCAAGCTGATCAAAACATACTATTGTACTTGTCTCACATAAAATATATACAATTATTATTTTAATTGGAAAATAACATGGAAATGCTGTTTTGTATTTGCCCAGAATTCAGCTATATGTTATCTTCATTTATATTCCAAAAAACTGATTTCTCAATCTAAGTTGCACATCACAGAGTTGTATTGCTGGGGACTCAACAGTAAATTTACATAGTAATTATTGACAATTACAGACAGCATTTTTTCATATGCAAATTATGTTTATTTTACCTCCCTATTTGTTATTTTCCTTCATGTGCATGGTATAAGGATCAATCGCATCACAACAGAATACATATTGTTGAATTTATTATCCTCTAAATATTTCTATATATCACAATCATATCACAATATTATTATTATTAGTTTAATTATAAGCACCAGTGTAGAACTGTGAAAATGGTAAATGTTGCAATATATTTGGCTTATAGTAGATTCCCCAGTATGAATAAATTGAACTAAAATTGTATTAACACTTTATTAACACTTCCTGAATTTTAATGAACAAATATAAGGCAGTTTACTGGTCAATTTATAAACCAACATAACCGTGATTCACAGTCAGCCAGGGAATCACCAAAACTTCCTATTCTACCATAAATTTTATTATGACATTTTATTTGTTTACTTACACACTGGCAAACACAGAAATCAGGCATAAAAGGGCACGGGTGTGCTCAAGGGGTCTGGTAACACTTATCTTAACATTTATGGGTAGCACGGAGGCTCAGAGGTAGCACTCTTGCCTTTGCAGCACTAGTTCCCAGGTTCGAATCTCGGCCAGGACACTATCTGCATGGAGTTTGCAGGTTCTCCCCGTGTCTGTGTGGGTTTCCTCCCACATCCTAAAGACATGCAGTAAGGTTAATTGGCTTCCCCTCAAAATTGACCTTAGACTACATTAATGACATATGACCATGGTAAGGACATTAGATTGTGAGCTCCTTTGAGGGACAGTTAGTGACAGGACTTTAAACTTTGTACAGCGCTGTGTAATATGATGGTGCTATATAAATACTGTGTAATATTAATCTGCCCAACTAGGTCAGTTTATTTTGTTATGTTTATTGCTATAGGTAAGTGATGGAATATAATTATATTATATTGTCTTCGGTGCTTACACATTGTTCTATTTCTTTTTTCTTGTTGAAGTCTCGATAGATAGATAGATAGAATTTTATGTATATTTGTATACATACCATTCATAGATAAATGCATAGTGTAGGTATTATATAGATTTACATACAGATGACATTCAAAAATCAGACTTTCAATAATCCGGATCCTTCAGTTTTTCAGCATGGATTTCAGAGCGCATTTTCAAAGTTTCACTGTTTTCTGGAGGTGCTGTTTATGTTTTGATGGTGCTGTACTCCAGAATCAGCTGTTAGGTCTTGCTTTTCTTCCATAAAATGAAGCTGTTCCTGCTGCTGAGGATACTGTTACTTTCAGTCATGAAAATGATCATCGACAGCCTATCTGCTATTTAGCTTCTTTTCGAGGGTACAATAATGATTACAATTTTTAGTTGGTGAACATTAAAATTTAATTTGCTTTTCCTAGTGTAATTTCACTTAATGTTATTTCATTTTAATATATACAGCATATATAACCTTCAAAAATCCGGAAATTTTCAAAACTCCAGCACACCTCAGGTCCAGAGATTGCCAGATTTTTGAACCTGTACTGTATTTCAAAACCCAACAACAAAACATTTGAGAAACTACATCACCCTGCCTATAGTAATTTAACCCCTGGACATCCATTGCAATACATTTTTTTAAATAAATATTCGGTCTATCCCTCCATTCACTCTTACTAATCTTTGGGAAGGGAAACAAACTAGGGGTTTTGCTTGGAAAGAACATATTTAGATTCCTTGTCTCTATGGAAACCGGTGGCAGATTCCAAAAGTGGCATTAGAGGACTGTCACCTTTGTACAAACTGGATATCAGCAGAGAGAAAACTGCTATATAAAGAGATTGTGAAGGTGGCAAACAGAGAATTAAGAACAGAAACAGGAGGGAGAGGTGAGAAATACTCAGAGTCACAGACATCATGCAAAAATCACCAGTACATAGCTTTTACTTGTTTTGTACAGAATGCACCTATTTATAGATACCTGGCTAAGTCTTTCAACATAACGAAACAAAGAAATTGTAAACAGTTTCCTGTTAAGGAAATACAAATTACGAGTTCTGAATTCTTATCAGTAACACAGCCTTTACCATAGTGTATGTTAAGGATAAGGGCAGTTTTTTCTAAGCATCTCATGTGGTCACAGTGACGTCACATAAGACGGCCTGGCCCAGATATATAAAAGTTGTTCTCCCAGCTTGGAATACTTGTCCCCCTATATGTGTCATAGAAAGACATTATTGGAAATAAATGTGTCATGGTGCAGCATTTTAAGGGAATCTGTTCTATGTTGTGGACATTTAATAATTAAACTCCAAAATAAGCTCCCACTGACCTCTGTAACTGCAGGCACTGTGGAGCAACTCATCCCTATGTATTTCAAAGAATTACAATATTTGGCAACAGACATGGCATGGTGCAGCATTTTAAAAGTGATCTGTGACAATGTTACAGATTTATTGAATTGAGCTTTAAAACAAGCCCTTATTTACTCTTGTACCTGAAAGCATTGTGAGGCAATTCATCCTTAAAATTGACCTTCTGGTGCATTAAATTACAGTACATCAAGAAAAACCATCAATACAAGACCCTAAAGCATCTTCCCTATCACCTTACAAACCTTAACATCAGACATTTTTTTCTGCTTAAAAAATTGAAAAATTAGCAACAATAAACCGAGTGAGATAATTACACTCAGTGAGGGTGTCAAATTTTATTTGTTTATATTGGAAAGTTTTTAAACACACAAAAAGCACAATTTTTAATAGATGACGAAAATAGACGAAAATTTCTAATAGATGTACCACACCAATATTGCTTCTAGAAACAGAATTATGTTTTGAATAAGTAGCTGAGAGGGTTAACTAAAGATTACAACTGAATTAAACCACATACACATAACTGCAAAAATCCAGTGCATGTGCAGCAGACCCCATATGTACAGCAGGAGATAAGTTTCTAATTGCTGAGTAAACATTACAAGAAGACTGATCATAATGTAAAAAATTACTGTGAAATTGTGATTTATTTTATGTACACCAATTGCATTATTTTGAAACAAAAGACAGACTAGATAATTATGTGGGCAATAAAATATTGAATACAGGTTCTTACTATATGTTATGCAAGACAATATTTCCTCTGATGGGGATGCAGATGTTCTAAACTTTTTACTAGTTTTAGTGTGGTAGAAAGTTAACAATTAAAATGTAACCAAAGCCGTTCCTAATTATTTAAATACACTGCCCAATACCTTTCGCCAGTAACCCTTTCAAGTGGTATACTCTCCCCCTTCTCCAGCAAGATCTATACTCTGCAACCTCCTTCAAAAGTACCCCGGCCAGGGTCATCTTCGGGGGGGGGGTTACCAAAAAGGTATCGTTTTACTTTGACACTCACATCTTGTACGCTTCCACAGCAGCATTTGCCAAACCTGTCTACAATTCCCACCAATAGTGCATATTTTGCAGGTACAATCCTCACATAGCTGGAGTAATAGGTTTCTCAACATTGGTATTGACTGCATTATGGGCATACACCAAAAAATGGTAAGTGGGACTTTAGGAAACACCACCCCAAAATATGACAAATTGTTAATTCTGATTAAGGGGGTTGTACAGTGAACTCCATGCAAAAATTTTGTTGCTTCCAAGAATATCAAATATCAATATCAGAACCTAAGGTAGAGGACAGTTCTCCCAATAAAGACATTTTAGCTAAAAAGAACATGGTGTGTGTAGTCAGCCATGGGTTCTTGTACTGTAGGTCTTGATTATTCCAACTTTCAGCCCACCTAAGAGTTTCTAGTGTTTCTAGTGTGTATGCCCTATCAATAATCAAGAAAATATTGAAAATCCATCAGGAGGAGTTGAAATCCCTCATGATGTTCAATTTGTGTACAGACCCAGGAGATCCATTGATCTCACCAACAGAGTCACTCATGCCACTACTGGGTATGTCCAATTACTGGTAATTGGAGTAATTAGCATTTTCCAAAAACTAAAATATGAGTTTTGGGTGGACTGATACAAGCTGTTGATTTACCATGCGGGTTCCCCACACATTGGGTCTTTTTCATTAAGAATGGGTAATCTGGGCTCATTGGTTTGTTTAGATTTATCTACAGCATTCACATATTTGATAGTAAAGATGAATGGAAAATACAATAACTCTGTCCCATCAATATGTTTTAAGTAATACACCTGAAATTCAGGGCAAATCTTTATAAAATTCCCTATATACAGTATAATAGGAAGTGTGCTTTGATGAACCTCAACAGTGAAAGTAACATAAAAGTATACAGAAATCGAAATTCAGAAAAAAAAGAAAAAATATAAATGCTGACAAACTCTTTTTGAAAAGGGGAAATGTCAATGGTTAATGGGTTTAATAAGGAATAGTATATCATGCACAAGGCTGCAAAAACATTACCCATACTGTATAAGTGATGCTAGCACTGAAGTTCTTTATGCTAAGGGCAGGTATAGTGTGCAATATTCATAATGATTTTCTGTACTTTGAACCACTTTATGTATTCTGCTCAGAGTTTGTTATGGTAAACGTCAGCTGGGTGCTTGTCATCCTGAGAGGCCAAGCATATCAAGTGCTAGAATAACCCTTCTGGCATTTTGCCCCGTGGCCATGAAGATTGTTTTTTTCTGTGCATAAGTGCATTGTATTGGAGTTCCTGAAAGACAGCTCCGGCCAAAGTTTGGAACAAACAATAAATACAAATATATACAAGTGGCAGCAAGAAAAATGAAGGCCAGAAATTTTTTTTTTTTGTCTGTAGATTTGGCTCAACATTACTAATTTTACAGTTTTACTAATGAATAGTAATAGAAAGCATGGAATACTAAAAACTGCTAATTAGGTAATTATTACAGAACTTTAAATTAGCAAGGCAGTAAATGAACACGATTTAATGCATTAGGACTTTGTACAGCTACTCCATAGCATAGCCCGTTCCTTGACCTTTTTTAACATAGAGGAACCTTTGAAATAATTTTCCGGTCTTAAGGAAGCTCTTCAATAATTTCTATATCCAACTCACTGGACATTATTATAGTGACCATTGGTAAGAATGCCTTTTACATTGCTGGCCATTGGTAAAACTGTCACTCCTTTTTATTAAAGTTCATTATTAAATTTATTAGATATTGGACATATTTCAATGAGTTATGCCTAAGAATTATAGGCCTACAATGTAAAATAAATTTCCGTGCAAATCAATGTACCACTTTTGGCATAAAAATACTGCCATAATTTGACCGCCAGGGAGGTTAAACTGACCTTGGAGGTACAAAAGGAACTCTGGTGGAACTGTAAGGTTTCACAGAACCCTGGTTGAGAAACACTGTCATTGCATGAACCAAACAAAACATCTGCTTGTCCCAGCCACTATCTAAACTTATGTCAGTTGCGGATTAGCAAGGTGCCCACTAATTTGTTCCCCGGAACAAGCATGCAGCACATATACTTTTTGTTTACCTTTTCATCAGCAGTCAGCCTTTTCACCCAGCAGAAAACTCTCATAGACGAGCGAGAGAGAACACAGAACATCAGCTCAAATACAGTATACAAAGGCCTGTGCATTGCTGAGACTAATTATGTCTGATCAACAGGTGAGATGTGGATCAAGGTGTGTCCAAAAAAGCAAACATATTGTTTGTATTATGTTATGCTGATTTCACTATGGATTTCTGTGGGTGTAAAAATGACTACTAAAAGTTTAGTTAAAAATAATTTTTAAAACATTTTTAAATACAATTCAGAAAAAACACATCCAAGAACTGCAAGTTTAAAAAGAATGTGTTTTATACCACCACATGGGTCACAGATTTTCTCTGTGGTATCTTAGGGGTAATTTGATAATTTAGTATCATTAGGCCACAAGTATTAAAAAGTGAACAATGGAAATAATACTGCCATATATATATAGTGATACTATTTACTTCAGACTTTATACAATGTCCATATAACAAGTACATACACAGAATAAGACCTCCACGAGAAGAAATAATTGAAAAATGTGAAAATATAATGTCTTACAATGACAGTTGTTAGATGGACGATTCCACAGCTATGTGCACCACCCATGCCACAATAGGGTATGCTGTCATTACTCCTAATACATATTCCATATTTTGCATTCTCTCTGTAGATTGCAGAGAGTAGAATCTTATTACAAAGACTGAAATTCATAGCTGTTGCTTTTTTTTGCAATTGTGTAGCATGCAGATGTTGAATTGTAAGTTATATGCTATGGAGCAACAGACTATCACAATATGATATAGTAGGATATACACAGACCTTTTGGACACCTGTTTAAACATATATCCCTATTTCTATTTGCAAGATTTTAACGTGGCAATGATATTGTTACAGCTGTTAAATAGTTTTATTTTAATTTATGCAATTTTTGGTATGAGGGCATTCTGCTTAAAATACAAATTGGTGCAGGATACGTACTGAAAAACAAATGTCAATAAAAGTCTCATATGTATGAACTGTGCAGAAAGGTTAGAAAGTTATTTTTAAGGCTAAATTAGGCTAAATGTATCAAAATTTGAAAAAAAAACTATGCATGTAAAAGAGACTATTTCTCGTGATTATATGCCTAATCCACCTAGTACCTAAATGTACACAGCTTTGCCACACAACATAGCCTGGTCTCCCCTCCACACTTCTCTGTCAATATGTTCTGTGCACTGCAGCACAACTGCTCCTTGTGCGGCTTTTCCCTCCCACTGTCTACTGTTCAGGGTCTGTAGGTGGCTTCTCTAAGGAAAAAAAATCAGGTAATGTGCTGTTTGCATTTAAAGGTTTAATAATGGATAAATGTCTGCATAATTGTCTATTTTTTATGTATCTGGATTATACTTTTAAAGAGTATCTCTAGACAAATTTTTCAAGGTTCCTTAAACAATGACCTTGAATGTGATGTCGGTTTACATGACACCAATTAACTTTGGCTATCTGTAAGGGTGATCCAATGGCCAACAAGGTTTTGTTCCTATTGACCCCAACACTAATGTACGGTGAGTTGTGGATGTAGTAATTATAGAAGGGGTTCCCTGAAGACCTAAAAGATATTTAAAAGGGATTTCCTTATATTAAAAAGGTTGAGAAACACTTGTCTAAGGGTTTTATTGAAAGGCAACCAAAAAGCAGAGGTGCAGGGTGTCCAAACAGGTAGTCCACAACAGGAGGGCAAGCGAACCATACAATAAGGAGTCCTTACGGCTTTCTTTTTCTATCCCAGGCTTAGAAACTGACATAGTCCTCATGCTAACCAGCCACACTTCTAAGTAAATGTAATATTCTTCCCATCGGGGAGTGAACAACCCATGTTGTGACAATACTACATTATTTAGCACTTGTTGGCCCCTGCCCTAATACTGATTTTTCCAATAGGCTTTCCCCTTTTGCAAAAAAATCTTACCTGGCCTAAAAGTGCTAAAGACCCAAGCCCCAGCTAAGCTAGGCCATGGGCTCTGAGTCTTTTAGCTCCATTGATCGTTAACCGTTAGTGCATCCTGACACCCAACACTTTACTTTTCTTTTTTCTCTTAGTGGATATATATTCTCACAATATATATCCACTAAGAAATCCACCTCATTGAATGCCACTCCTAATGATTGTGAACAGGAATAACATATTTCTTTGATGAGTGGCCCTCTTAACCTTCTTAACTATGAGCAGTAATCTTACCCAGCAACAGTACAGGGTGACCTATCACGATTTTAGAGCAGTGTTTCTTAATCATTTTAACATATAAAAACTGTTTGAAATAACTTTCAGGTCTTCAGGGAACCTCAGCTATAATTTCTATATCCACAACTCACTGTACATTAGTGTGAGGATCAGTGGGACGAATGCCTCTTACATTGCAGGCCATGTG
The DNA here is from genome assembly GCF_032062135.1 of Pyxicephalus adspersus. Taxonomy (NCBI): domain Eukaryota; kingdom Metazoa; phylum Chordata; class Amphibia; order Anura; family Pyxicephalidae; genus Pyxicephalus; species Pyxicephalus adspersus. The sequence goes on from NC_092868.1 coordinate 12,160,474, forward strand.
GAAGAATGCCATCCTTAGAGAAAGACAAAAATTTAATTGGTGTTACCTGGGGTTTATGGAACCCCTGGCAAACGCTGATTGAAAATCACCGTTCTAAAGGCTTCTGGAGTTGGAGCATTTTCCTCCCTACATTAAAGGGGCACTTCATTAAAATAAAAAAATAAAAAAATAGGATAGAGGGAAACATTGGCACATACAATAATTGCCAAGTTCAGTCTGGTGATTTAAAAATCACAGGTGATGCAATCTGTATGGTCCAATAAAGTAAGTGTAAGACAGGTGAGGGCACAGCACAGGATATAATTGGCAATGGTCATGAACAAGCTCATACCCCCATACAACCGGAAAATGCATTTCAATTTTCAATTGGAAAATGAAATATACTATTTGCCTGGCATTCCCAGTTAAACCATTAAAAATGTATCAACTTTAAAAAAAGAAAGATCAAAAGAAAACATCAAGTGAAATTACAAACTTTTGATCTACTTATTTGTACTGGGACAGTGAACAAAAGTATTGAATGTATAGTGTAAACCAAGGGCCCAGTAGTAGAGAGGAAAACAGAAAAAATATTGTAAAAAAATAAAAAAAAAAGCTTGTATAGTATAGTATTTTCCAAAAATTTTAGGAAAAGCACATACAGTGGTAGGATAAACAAGGTTTGGTCAAATCCCACGTTGTAAATATTGCTCAAAAGATAAACAGAAACCTCTATCTTGCTTGTTGAGAAAATTCCTGTCTCCACACCACCTTGTATGAGATTCAGTTGCTATTAAGACGACTTTAGAAACTGTTGCCTTATAAAATATATAAAATATATAGCGAGGACTATGCTGGGGACAGTGATGGTCTTGTATGTAGACGAATCTACAAAAGGTATTGACTAGACATTGGATCATAAATCTACGTCACATCTCATTGTGTGATTTTGTATGAATAAAGGATCATTACTCTCACTAGTTGGCAACTTTGATATATTTTTTTCTGGGTTTTTTTAACCTCACCAAGGGAGTTCAGCAAGAACAGTCCTCTAAGTCTACTTATTGTAGGTTATTTTTAAATAAAACATTAAAAACCTCTTTCATTCAAAACAAGCATATGATGACAGAATTTATTACTGGTAGTTACTTTTATGGGAACCTGCAAGTGAAAGGGATTAGTGGATTTAAGGAGACACTGTAAAAATTGAGCCTGACCCAAACCTCTTGCTTTTTAAGACTTTAAATAAATGACCAATAAGGAAGCAAGAGAAGCAAAGCAAATATAAACTTTTGATATTAAATCATGTAAATTTCCTGTAAATTGCCTGTAAATTTCTCCGATATCAGAACATTCTGTGCATTAATTTTTTAATAAAGATCACCTCTACCTATACGTACTGTAAAATCACTATAGGCTTTGATTTGTTGGCCCACGTTTTGATAGATTTAGAATTATATACAATACAATACTCAATACAATTATAGTCCAAACTTCTGAAACTTCTTCTGAAGAACTCAAACTTCTAAAAAAGCAAAATCTTTGTGGTAACAGACCAAGACGATCAAAAGTAAAACTATTCATATATGCCCTATGAAGCATTTTGTGGTCCCTTCAGAATTTTATACACCATGCAACAGAGAGAAAAAAAAACTAACATAGTTAAAGTGAGTTAGAAAAATAACCCCATCGTCTAGAACTACAAAGAGAAAGACGTAATGTATTTCTTAGCACTTCCAGAATCCGATGCTAGTCTCCATGACAACAGAATCCCCAAATATACTCAGCTTTTCTGCATTACTGGAAGGAGCCAAGTATGGGGGAGGAGAAGAATTAAAATCCATGACCACTTTGCTGTATGAAATTTACATGTTCAGTTTGCTGTGAATATTTATTATCACTTGCAGTGCTGAAGGTCTTCTCTGAATTCCGAGAGGTACGTTTTGGCACTTTTATATTAGGTTTTGTCATGTCCAATGAATTGCTATCAAGCAACCTAAATTGTGAAGGTTTACTATTACATATCTGGATATTTTACTGAAAAAATATAAAAAAAAGTGTACTTCTTCCCATTGCTCAATGCCACACTATACACCGGGATACCCAAAATAAACCAGGAGAAAAACATTTACAGGATAAGCTTCCAATAGCTTATAATGGTGTTACTTAAAGCATTACTCTGGCTTCTTTGCCTCCCCCCAAAAAAAAAAATCTAGATTTTACATTTACATTTTTCTGCAGTCCTTCAAAAGGTCCAATAAGGTCATGGACACTTCCTCCTCTTCTCCACTAGTTTATATTCCTGGAAATAATAAAGTCCAGGAGTACTGTGAGCAGATACTGATGCCCCCCAGGAGGTGTACCTGTGACAGCCAGGACCTCCAGGACGTAAGCTGAATGACAATGGGCATCATTTAACACAGAGGGGATTGCCTCGAACCCAGAAGAGGACATCCTGCAGGAGATAGAACCCAAACTGGGATAAGGAGTAGGGATGAGCATGCGGGTTTTTGAAACTCGATCTCGTGGCAAATTTGGCTGTTCTTGCTTACTGAAATTGTATGTGAGAATGGCCAGTGTAAATTCGCTGACCGAGCTCGATGGAACTCTCCATTGAGAGTTCTTCTGAAGTTCCACTGCGATCCCCAGGCACTAGAGGTTTATTCGTGAAATCGGTTCACCGAAATTTTGCGGAACCATCGGAAGTTTGAGGAAATTTTCAGGAGAATGCCAGAGCCAATGAGCAAACATTTTGGGCAAACATTGTTGGGTTTATGGATTTCTATGAAGAAAAAAATGTGTGTATACAACATACATACAGAGAAATGTTTTACATTACCTGAAAATAATAGGATCATTTTGAAACTAATATGAAACCGAATATAAAAAAACAAAAATTTTATAAATGGCGTTTTCCCCAATGATAATCTGCCAGGTCATGACCTCATCACTGGAACCAGATCAAGATGATTTTCATGAAAAAGAAAATACATGTTTTATTCGTATTCCTCCAAAAAACCTGTTCTATTGGAAATAGAAATTAAAAAAAAAAATATCAGGAAAAAAACAATTTTTTCTGCAAGTCTTCTGAGGTCATATAGACAATTTGGTAGAACGTGTGCCAATGGGTTTTACACCTATGCATTGTCCTAATGAAATCAATGCAAATGTATTAAAACACAATGATACAATGTGCGTTTATATGCGTTGGAACATGTTTCCAATATGGGTTGTTGTGCAGTTTGTATTGAATATCAGCACACATCCTCATGCATATTAACACGTTGATGAGAGTTAAAATGCATCAGCTACTGATAATGTTAATCCCTTCTGTCCCTGTTGTCAAATACCAATAATAAACTTGGTCTTGACCCAAATTGGCTATATTCTTGCAGTACATGTGACTTTTAGTCACTTAGGAAACTGTTTGAGAATTAAGTGGAACCCCACACATTTTATATACAATAAAAAAGTAATACCATATATAAATTTATGTATCCCCCAAATTTTAAAGGATTTGTGCAGTCTTAATGTTGCACACAAAGTTGCATGAAACTATCCTTTCCTTCTGAAAAGCATCTTCATTTGTATTCTTGTTGGTGCATGTTCCCAATGGCAGCACTCAGCTCTCTATGTCTTTTTTTGACAGCAGTTTCCCTACACATTTCCACCTTACTCATTAACTATGATGTATTACACCTTTGCTGCAGAAATTCTGCAAAAAAGCAGTTTAGTATTTCTGCTCATCCCTATTCAGCATTCTGTAGTACAGCATTTGTATGCAAGGAGTTTATTTTAAACTGTAAACTATTCGTTCAAATCTTTACCTAGAATAAACATATCTAGAGAACAAATAAAATGAATATGTCTCAACACATGGCTTACTTTCAGATTGTAAATTCATAGACAAAACAACTATCTTGTTTCCTTAGGCTAGCAAAGTGAAAATCCATTAAAACAAAAATATCAAAAGTAAAAAAAATATTTGAAAAAAACCTTTTACTGTTTTACCAAACAGGCAACATCATGTGACCCACATCCTCCGAGCCATGTTCAAATATTTATTATAACATGATAATTGTTCAATTTAAGTACTAGGACTACATATAAATGCTGCCAAAGTCAAAGAAATACCCATGACATTTCTGAACCGCCATTTACTGTCTCCAAAACATGAAACCATCATCAATCACATTTTCTTGTATTATAAATCCAAGTAAGTAATGAGTGCCATTTTATGTTGTCAACTGTCACCACTACAATGACAGATTTCCTGGCTGCCACTATGTAGGTATAGGCCCGGCAAAAAACCTTCATAAGGATTGTTGTCTGTGTTCTGCTGGGGAGATATTTCTTCATGTCTTATTCTGGAGTTCTGGAGACATTAAAGGAAATGAGAAGAAAACTCAACAGCCCATCAATTCCCTTGACCTCTTGGAATAAATGTCTGGCTGGATGGCTGAGTTCATGATCACAACAACCGTCTTGCTCCCTTCTAAACATAAAATCTGATTGCCTCTTGAATTATCCACTCCAATGACTGTCTTGATGTGTATGGCAGTTAGCCTTATCAGCTGGATACTTGACCGTCATCTCAGATTCTTGCATCTTCTGCTGGCTTAGGGAATTCCCTGGTTTCCCACCAATCTTTGCCCAGCCCCCCTCCACACTCCACTCCATCCCTTGCATACTCAAGTCTTTGGAGGCAACCAATTGCTTGGGTGAAGCAACAAGTCTCCCAAGACTGTGCAGGGGCTTACCTAAAGACTGCAAGGGCAAATTACGAGATTGGTACCTGTATATAAAGGTAAAGAGTTGGAGTCTGTCAATTTATTTAATTTTTCAAGAACAATAACTGTGAGGAAATCATCCTGTTAACACAGAAAGGGGATTTCTATATTTTGTAGAGACCTCTTTTCACTTCATGTTGTGCCTGCAATGTAAATGGGGTATCTAATGGCTAAAACATAAAAGACAAATACAGGAATAATTAAGGGTTACCTATTTTCCATAGGAAAAAAAATGGACTTTAGGTATATTTTGATTTTTTTTTAAAGTATTGTCTTACTGGTGAAATTTAGGGACAAATTGACATTCTTTCAAACCCATGTAACAATTGAACCATTGCTTGCTTTCTTTCAACTACAAATCAAATACAAAAAAAAAAAGTCTGAAAAAAAAAAATTATGACTCAGATGAACACGGTCTTGGTGTGATCTTAATTTAGGTATGTTCATCATATTTGTTCAGTTTGGTGCACCTGTCAAAATTTAAGCTGTTTTAATTGTGTTTGGGTTCAAAGTGACCTTCAATCTCTATTAACTTGTTATCATGATTTATGAGTTATTGTGTCCACCTGGAAGATGATGGATGATGTCTGCAACCTGATGGCACATTTGATTGTCCCTGGGCATATTAATGGTTTACCATGGGAATCTAGTAGTGGGGAACCAATAAAACTGAGAGAGAATACATTCTTGCATGATAAAATAATTTCTGCAGTGGCTGTTTAAATAATACAACTCAAGGAAACATTGAACAAAAAATACAATAAAATCACATGCAAAATGGAAAAGAGGAGGTCAGAAAAATGTAAGGTTCAAAACAATGTTGGAGTTGGAGGCAAAAGGGGTTATGTAAAGTGTCTATTCCTAAAACACTTATATTACATATTATATTTTACATAACAATATGTGCTTCAACATATATTTGTTGAATTACATATAATATTTTTTACCATGATGTCTGTAGCTAGCTATAGCATTGAAATAATTTTGCTTATTTAGGAATTATTGCAGTTCCCTATGCTTATACCATCAGGTTACAAAGCTAGAAGAGGTCTTATTTCCACCACCCAACTCTTACCCTCTAGTCAGTATGTCCGATGACTATCATACACACTACCATGAGTATACATAGGAGTCAAGATAAGAAGGAGCAAGTGACAGATCTTAATAGGACTTGAAGTATTGTCAAAGTAGTTATTCAATTCAAAGATAACAATGGTGAAATTGTTTATAGGGCACATGCAAGACTTTAAGTCGAACTAAAGTTCCACATTGCAAAGTTACATGCTATATATCAGCCAAGGCTTTTGCGCAGAAAGGGACAGGCAATGTCCCTTCTAAAAAAAGTATTCTCACCCATCTGATCACAGCCACACCTGTCACATTTCAAGTTGGTTGCCAGCATTCCCGGTTATGACGATTAAGATGGCCGAAGATTGCAATGCAGAAAAAGGAAAAAAAAATTATAGAAATAAAATGCCTACAAGGGAATGGGAACAGGTGAATATTGATGGGGTTTATTTTAGTTTTAAAAAAGGTTGCCACACTGGGACACCACTGCTTCAACCAGTTCAGTCCAGTGAGGCCTGCAATGAGCGAGGAAGGAGCATAGGGGAAGGCCATCATGACGGGCAGTCAGGGGGCAGATAGCGTAGGGTTAAAAGTTTTGGACAAGAGCGAGCGGGAGGAAAGGGAATAAGGAAGGAGGGGGAGGAGGTTTAAGGAGGGGCAAGATTAGTTAAAATGGACAGGAGGAGGAGGGACCCCCTTTCAGAGCGAGACAGTGTTCAGGAAAAGTTTTTCCCACCCTCCCTCCCTTTAGGGCTTATGTGGTTGGCAGTTTGGGTTTTGATTGCTGGTTTGGCTAGTAGGGTTGGCGGTTGAGGTCCTCGGGGGGAGTGTGCTGGTGGCAATATTTTGGTTAGGGTTCCATCTTTGGTATGGAATCCCTGGTTTGGGTTAATGGTCTGGTAAAGTGTTGTGGGGAGGGTCTGAACAGGAAAAGATATATTCATTGGGCGTATGGGCGACTGGGAGCAACTGTCTTTAAGGTGCAGACCCCAAAAAAGGTGTAAGGTGGTGGCTTTCGAGGACCTGCAACCAGTAAGAAAGTTGGGAAAGCAAAATGGTTAGGATATTTGTTATTGTTTATCTGGTACTTATTCTTTAATTATGGTGTTATTAAGTAATATTGGTTATTCTATGTATGTGTATATTTATACTGTTTTATTGTTTATATTGGTATTTATATTTTATTTGATAATAAGTTAATTTTGCTCATAATTTTGTTAATAAAAGGCCTACGGGCCATTTAAGCAATGCTTGGAGTGGTAATCCATTGGTGGGGGGATTTGGATGTGGGGGTAGGGCAGGAATGTATGAAATCTTTAGACTGCAAAGTTCATGTGTTAGGAAGCACAAGCAAAATACAGAAAGATTCAGGCCCCCACAAAATGTAGCCCTACTCTACTGAGTTGGCAGCCAAGAGATGGCTATATTCTTCTTCTCTGACCTAATGCCACTCTTCTCACTTTATATCTATAACCCTATTTTCAGGAACACTAACATACATAAAAAGGCTACAGTTCTCTAGAATACCACTCCAATGAGCAATAGGTTTTGTTCAGGTACTTTCCCTGTTTATTTTCAGGGTCTATTATCCATCCACCTGTCTAGGAAAATAGATTGCCTTTCGTACTCTGATTCCCCTGAGCCTGAACCTTTCACAATTTGTCATCTAAGTAGGCACGGAGCTCAGCTGTTCTCTTTTATGTGGAAGAAAAACATCTCAAAGCAAAGTGAGAACTATTTTCGTAATGACCCAATGGAATCATTCTCAAAGAATCTGATCATACAATTCCCATGAATCATCTTTATTTACAAAATGTGGAAATGTAAAATTTTAAAAAACTACACATCTTTTTTACTCCAGTATTTTTGTAGGTCTATGGTCTATAATTTTTTTTTTAACTCTATGTTATATGGCACTTCAGGGGGAAGTACATACAATTATTTTGACCCAGAGACATCATTATTAAGTCTCTGTAATGTAGGAAGATTATGAATGGTGGGAGGGGCCATCAGGGGGCTATACATAGTTGCCCAAAAACAGGAAGCTGTAGTAACATCCACATAAAAATGACCAATCTTCTTGAATAAAATAAGCTATGTCCAGGTAATTAAACGTGTAAATCATGGGAAAATGAGGTTTGAGAGGAAGAGGTTAGATGCAGAAGTAAGTATAGGGATGTGCAAAGTGTGTCATTACATGAGGGCCCAAGACCCTCCCCAGCAAAAAGGGGGTCACCAGTCTGTTCTGATAATATAGCTGGGAGCATTACCTATATGCAGTAGTTATCTGGTCTAGATATTCCAGAGAATTACCACAGTTTTAAGTGTTTTTGCCTTATTAGCATTTTATTCAAAGTTTTTCTCAGCACAAGTATCAAGAGTAAATCAGGTTTGTAATTAGGAACATAATATTCTATAGATAAAGACCATATGTATGGTTTATATTTATATTAGTTAGTAACTATTGACCCTTTGGGCCCACAATTTTCAGATCACAAGGGATATTTATTGGGACAATCCAGCACTGTTCTGAAGTCATCAACTATATACAAGAGTCAAAAACTTTCCCTTGACAGAATTTAAAGCAGAACTAAACTGAAAATAAAAAAATCACAGGTACATTTAATTCCCCAGATCCCTCCATCCCTCGGTTGGGTCCTGCGCTGTCCTGGAATCCTTCTTTGTCCCGAGGAAGCCATTTTTGTCTGTCTTCTTCCTTGTTTTGGCTACGGCACCGTATCACGCACTGCGCAGGTGTGAGATGGGGTGACGTAGAATGCTGTAAAAGGGAAAAAAGTGCCATTCTCACTGCGGAAGCGTGAGATTGGCATTTCTTTCCCCTTCTGTGCGTGCCCGAGATCGGGGAGCCAAGGGCCTCCTGGGATTTGTGACATGGAAAACGTGATTTTCTAGGCATATTTATTACATTGTATTTGTTATAATATTAAAAAATTAGAAAAGGCATCTTTACCTAAAACAAATTATTCATCCAGACAATCTGACTTTGCACCAACAATGGTTCCTACATTCAGTAAAAATAGGTCTATCATGTAGCCTGTAGTGTCCACATTTTAAACCGCAGGGCAAGTTTGCAGTGAAATCAAACTCAATTGTAACTAACTTTCTTCTAGACAAAACAAAACAGTATTTCTTTGTGTAGCAATGCAATAGCACCTGCCATTATTTTCATTCCACTCCTCATTAATATCGAACCCTTCTCTCTAAAGACTGACCTGGATTCTTTTTTTTTTTAATTCAGCTGAAACTCTCCCACAGTAGATATATATTTACTGCTACACATTCTAATTGGATAGTACAATGACAGATGCATTACACCCAACAACCAAGATTACACATTAGTGAAAATGCAGGCAAGATAAGTACACACTTGGACTTCGGATGCCAACATTCTGTAATACTGTCACTTTGAGGTTTGTTTAATATTCAGCAGCTCTTTTTTAGTAACAAAAAAAAGGATCTTAAAACCATGCATGATAATAAGACATATGACTCCTTTAGCACTCCTAACAGATGTACTCTTATTTGCTTAAAATTATTTATTGTTTTGCAGGTCTTCTTAAAGGAATGAGGACCCATTCACCCCTAGCCTTGGCAAACATGCAGTATGACATGTATTGCATGTTAAAGCAGCCAGTTCATTAGAAATTAATGTCCAATGCACCAAAGGAAGTGCATGTACTATTTCTGGCAGCAATCCACAATGCAATGTTAGTGCATTGTTGTGCACAGAGTCGGAATTCATGTTTATTGGAAAACTCGGGCAAATGTATGTCAATGCTCAGTATTAATGGGCCACGAATATTTCAACTGTAAAAATGTGATGCTGTATTTGTAGAATTAACAATGTGAAATACATATTTAAAATGGCAAAAATCTCTTTAGTAGATATGGGGAAGGGAATGTTGCTAAGTAAGAGCATTTGAACATTTTGGAAGAACAATTTAGAAGGTTATAATTCTCATTACGTTCATAATTTTACATCTATAGGCATTCTGAATAATTACTATATGTACAGTTTCATGATTAGGAGCCAGTTAACCTACTGGGGCTATGCGAATGCTTCTGTTCACACCAGCTGCACAGTAAAATGCATATTGTGTGTTGTGTAGTACATATTTGTGAATCGGCCACAAGAGCTTCTAGTCTTGCACAGCTGTCTACTATAGAATTAAAGTTTTAACCAAACATCAGCGTTGCTGATGTTTCCATTTTCCTCCAATGCCAAGTACACCATGTTGCCATGCTTAAGTTATGAGATTTTTGAGAATTTTTGTAATGCAATGGCTGAAGACTTACTAGCTTGACCAGGATCAATTGTAAGATCACCCACAAATATTAGAATGTGTCCAAAGCTGTGGCTGATTATCCAGTGCAACAATCTTTGTTGCAACTTTAGTTAGAACCCAGAACAACTACAAGAAATTGCTCCTGTGCATAGAAAAGGTGCATGCATATTGTGTCCAATGTCTTATTAGTATTATGATAACAGACATGAGAAAATATTGTCCTATGGGAAACTGGCAAACAATTCCGGTTCAACACATTGGATTTTTTAAAGATTAAGTCCTGTTGCAAGGACAGTTGTACCAAAAACACACACAATAATTTGATGAATGGCTGTCGAACTTAAATCCCAGGTTTTTGAAAAGAACTATATGTTCTCAGTTAAAATGGTGTCTTTTTCATTTTCTATTGGAATGCACTTATTCAAGAATAGGAATGAGGAGTTCATCTTCTCAAAAGCTGGTGGGATTGCTATCTAAACCGGTACTTTAGGTTTTGTCTTTACGGATCCCATGCACTCCCTTGTTGTGGACCTTATTATTCAGTGCTAACAATTGTCTTACTGCTATCTGCACTTTTTGATTATGATGCTTTCATTATTTTTCAAGGATTCTAAAGCTATTCATCTTTCATGAGACTTTCCTTACTCAAGGGTAAGCTAGGCGCATTGTTGAATTCAGGATTAACAAGAGATCGGAAGGTGGAAATGAAATTTCATTTGTATTATACTTGGTTAGCATTGGCTTTCCATTTTAGATCGGTTATAATGCAGACAGATAAGTTATTACAAAAGAGCTGTAGCTGAGAATATTTTAAAATTGACATTCCTGAAAGGCTGAGTTTTTAAATGTCTTATTTAAATAATATACTTTTAGTATTTGTAGATGAAGGTTTGCAGGTCGGAGTAATTCAAACATGTTAAACTGCAGAAAAAGTAAATACCTAGATCATTTTTGGGAACTGTATCTTCACTGTGATTAAGGATATGGGTGGAAGAATTATACCTGATCATTTTTGTGCTGCTGTAATGAGTAAAAAAAAAGAAATACGTAACTCTGGATTGCTTGCATTTTACTAGTAAGGATGAATGAATGTGCCTGAATTTGCTTCTTGGGGTCTACTTTAATTTGTCCAATATTCATTAAACCTAAACTCTTAGGCTTTGATAGACAAATCTTGCTGGTACAATCTTGACATTTTAAGGGATGATATCAAATTACCATAAAAAAAAGGCTTGAGAAGTTCAGCATTGTACAAGGAATATACACCAATGCAAAATAACATAAATATCCTAACTAGACCTTTATCCAGACATGCAGCCTTGCTGGTCAAAAAAGAGGATAGCATGAGCAAGTGTCCCCCTTTCTTGTACCACATGCCTATCAACATTAAGGGAATAGCTTTAGTATGGAAGAGGAACATTTGTTTTGGCTAGTTTATATCCAATACATTCAGAATTCAATACATTTTTTTATTTTTAATATTCATAGGAATGCCCTACTGAGGTCCTGATAACAGGGGACATCTGGAAATTTCTGAAACACATAGACAACTTTTTTTAATGCAGTAAATAAAAATAAATATATACTCTGAACATACGATACAGCAATGGAGTGATACTCTTATTCTTTACACTTCCATGTTCCTGTTAATTTAAAAAGCTGCATGTGGAATTACACCTATAATTATAATGCATCTAACCACAATTGTAATTGTAACCAATAATTGTATTTTAGTAATTAGGCACTTCAGACCACACCAGTTTGTTTCATATTTTACAGAGAAGGATGAAATTTGGTGACTATAAGAACTGTATTTGTATATACAAGCCAAAACACATTTTTACAATTTCCTCTGATATACAGTATTGATAGAAAGCTTATATTTAAATTATACAGTACAGTACATTCTAATTATGTAATTATATGTTGCATTATGGTTTTTGCCATCATTTATTTTCTAATTACACCGGCATGTTGCCTGCTTTTACCATGTATTTCCCTTTGTCATTATCTGATGTTTATTTAGAAGGCTGAAAGATACCTTGCTAAATACTCCATAATTAAGAAGGAACTACAAAAAAAATAATCATAATATGAAATAACCATATAAGAAACATAAAGACTAAAATTTTATAGAATAACTCTCCAAGAACCTGGGACTCTTATAATCATGCAAAATCTATTCTTGTGAGTAAAATCTCCCCAATGAGGGAATAGAGGTCAATGTACATTAAATAATATGGGGTAAAAGGCCGTGTGCTCCAAATGTACCAATATGGACAGTTCAGTTCTGTTTTCTTGTGCCAGTAGTGGAGTTTAGACAAATAATATTCATGTGTGTGTACTGGGGCATTCCAATTGGCTTTGGTGTGGAGTGTTGAGTTTTTCCCAGTTTCTCATTTTTTGGTGGGTGGGTGTTGGTGTGCAGTACCTCACCATGGATTGGCCATTAACATGAAAGTCCTTTTATCCAAAAAAATAAAACAAAAACCATACAGTATACATAAAAGTAGACTACAAATCCTAAATGGTGTAAAATGTAGAATCGAGACATCCTAAATCTCTTTTTCATTTTTGGAGAAGAACAAGGCTCTGGGATTCAAGTAGTTATTTTATGCAGGAGGTGTTTCAGTGTTCATGGAGTTGTGTGTATGCCCAGTGGGGATAAGATAGAACTTCTGTTAGATTTTTATTGCTAACTGGTTCTCTGTTACAGAAAAATAAACTTTTTTTGGTGACTACACTTTTCCTAGAGAAGAAGTAAATGGAAATTTGTGACAGGGAAACAGCAACAAATAGTAGAACTGTCAACTCTATCTGCAGAGGCAGAAAAGAAACCTGTCATTAAAAAATAGAAAGTAAAGTGAGTCTGTCCACCTGAATGTAAAATTCCACCCCTGTCCATCCCTAATGGTTTCATATATTCCTCCAAAGAGTGTGATGGTGAGACCTAAGCTCTAGAGATGGACTGTCATTCTGTACAGATGCCGCCAAATATCAGAGGTTTTTGCTAGCCTTGTCAGACTTTTATTTTTTTTTATATTGCAGAGTTCAACAAGGAAAATGGAAGGTAAATATCATGGTGGATGATGATAGAGCTGCTAAATTTGGCAGGCAGATCTAGCTGCTTCAGTTCCCGAAAATATAAGAATCAATTGCATGGCTTAAATGGCATCGCCTACTTTGTCATCAGTCTTCTCTTTAGCATACTACATTTTCAAAACTATTTTAAATATCAAATTGGGGGTAGAAGAGATTTAGGGATGAGCATTATTAAAGTTAAAGAAAACACTTATAATCGAGACGTGTCTTCTTGTTAGTGTTTCTTACTTTTAAATGTAAAATATTTTATATAACTAGTGCAGAGTATATTGCATATTATATCTACACTACACCCCCAACTGATCTATGGCCATTTAAAAACTAAGCTCAAGATAAACAATTCCATTCACAAATGAAATATGAAATAAAAGCTATTTTAGCCTGACAATGGATATGAAACACTGTTGACCTATTCTTGATATAATATCCAGTATTTAGTAGCATTTACAGTGCAATTCTCTTTAATAAATACCCAATCAGATGCATTTTTTAATAGTGGCCTGAAGTTAAAGTTGTGAATTAGAAATCTAATAACAGCAAAAAAGAGAGCAAAACTGATCGGAATAAGTCGTTTCACAATCATTAACATTTTACATAAGAAAACTGGAAATTAATTTTTCTATACCAAATTTGAAGAATATAATTCAGTACAAGAATATTTTCAGGGGAAAGCAATGAAAAATAAGCCTAAGCCTAAACCATGAATAAAAAGGAACGGAATAAATGACTGATGAATGAAGTCTGAACGATTAGAAGGTTACAATAATAGCTATGATCCATAACTACAAAACCCGTGCAAGCATCCATTTAACGAATTTTAATTACAGGCATTGTCATCATACCCAGGAGCTCCCTGCTGAACAAAGTCATGATACTGACATGTTATATGATGTATTTGCATACTACAGATGCACATATATTTATAGCCCTTCTTCACCTTATCAGACCAGGTAAAAAAAAAACAATTTATCACAGCCAATTTGCAGGAAATAGCATAGGGGCTATTTGACAGGGGTAGAAGAAGAATCAGGTAGTGAAAGGGTTGAAAAGGCTGAATAAGAGAGTCAATAGGGGTTGAACAAGAGAGTCAAGAAGGTGAGGATTTCCTAGGGAAGGGGCTTGGGGTGTGAAGTTAGGATGGGAAAATATATATTAGGAAGGAGTGGTTAAGATGCTCCAACAGTATCAGGCTAGAAGAAGTTTCCGGTACTCCAGTAAAATCCCTAAGTAGAGGAAATGGTTGTAATATGGTCAGCGGGTAATGATTACAGTCACCAAGGTGGTGCTGGTCGGCTGGGGGGGATTTTAGCTATGGCTGTCTTTGAGAAAGGAGAAAGCTGGTGATCCATGTCCTACATGACTTCAGAAGAAAACAATGTTGTTTAACAAGCTGGAGCTGGTGGATGAGTTATGTAAATGTTAATGATTATTGTGTATTGTATTATGTTTGTGTTAGTAGGTTTTGGGATGTTATTTTAAAAGTTATTTTGTAAGTTTCATTACAAGTAAAATATGAAGAGTTAATAAACCACTGGCGTGCAACCATTTAACTTCTTACGGTGGTCTGTGAGTTATTTTGGTTGATGGAATTAGGAAGCAAAGAGACTGGGGGCAGCCATAGTTGTGAGGTTCAGTTGGATATTGTGAAGGAGCAGCTCCTGAACTACCCTGGTCATGCAACTTGACCTCATATCGAAGTCATCAAATTTATTACAGGACCAGCTGGTCCTGCATTTTACATGATAATGTAAGGTCCATCCATATTTTGGACCTTGATTTTAATTACTCTCTATTAGATTCCTCTACATAAATTAAGCAGTATATGCTGCTGATGGACTTTCAAACCCAACAGGTTGTAGAAGACTAAATAGTAAACATCCCATTTCAAACTGTATATCTAAGACCACAATGTTAACATGTCGCCACCACCTAAAATCACAGCAGAAAAAAAAATAATGAAACTACTAGGCCAGATCAGTTGGGGATTAGTGTATGGTTAAAAATAATGAAATTGTAGAAAGAACAATAAAAGGAAGAAGGCAGAAAGGTTTTTTTGGCAAAATGATATTCAAAAGTGGATTAAAACAACATAAAAGTGTTTATAATATTTTCTATTGTATGTATAATGTGTAAATTACACATTTATGTTGTTTTGATCCACTTTTGAATATAATTTTGCCAAAAAAAAACCCTATTTATACCTTCTTTTTTTTTGCTAGGCCAGATAAGGCTTATAAAACTATGTTACAGGAGCACTAATAGTAATGAAGACTGACATGATATTATTGGTGATAGAAGGTGCATCATCACATTATGTTTTTGATAATATACCCTGTACAATAAGTATTTGACAGTCTGATCAACCATGCAGTTGCTGCCTACCAACACTGTCCTTGATACTGGCCTTAAACAATATTGTATTTCTTCTGAAACCATTGCCAGATTTAGCCAGTCAAAGCATTAATAGGAAACCTTTAGCAGCCTCATCACCATCACCAATTGGATTTAATGTATATGCTGCTCCAACAATAGAGCAGGTAAAACCTCAGAAGGTACAACATTCTCTGAGTTATATTGCTGTGTAATAGATCTGATTATATATTCCATAAAGCTGTTTAAAATAACTCAACTTAGGCAATAAAGCCATGAGGCAATGCTAAATATAGCCTTGACAAACCTTCATTATGGCAACCACTGACTACAGGGCCTCAACTCCATTAAGCTATTGTGTAGACATCTCAAATATATCACACAAAACTAATAATACATGTCTACATAGCAACATGAGGCCATGCAGCGTGCCAACGCATTTTAATGAAGTAGAGGCGAAGACAGAAAAGTAACCAGGCAGGTGTTACGGAAGGTCCACTTTCTCAGAAGCCAAAACCGAACAACACTCCAATATAACACACTTAGAGATAACCTCACCTTACAGAGAATGTAATACGTTGTTGCATGGTAAAAAAAAATTCCAAAATGTGCTGTCTATATATTTTTTTTTTTTTTTTTTTTTTTAGATGACACCAAAAAACACATAGCAAATACTTTTCATTGAGTTGCATAGGATTCACTATAAATAAATTAAAGTAAGTTGCCAGGGAGAGGTGGTTCAATCAGGGTGTGCTTTCAACATCTTCTTTCTGCCCGCATTATTGGCATCAGACCATACCAGTGGGTATTATATTTACCTTTCACACTCCTGCCTATACCCTAAAGCCAAAGTCTGCCAACATTTTGGTCCTGCTAATACATATTCAATGTTCCCTGCATCCATCAATCAAGTATGTATTAGACCATAAGGGAACACATAAGAAAGTTAATTGTTTGGGTTTACATATACATGCAAAGAAAGCAATCCTTTCTTTTTTTAGTCCATATAAGCAATGTGAGAATAGATTTAGTCAAATAAAGGCAATATTAGTAAATGCCTATATTAGCTTCTTGGAACACAGAGTAACAAAATGCCCCAAAAGAAGTATGCATGTATCTACCATTTAGAGTTCATCTATCAATTCCAGCTTGGGACTGCCATATTGGACAAAGGAAAATAAAATAAGAAGAATATAGCACTAAAAAGTTTGCCATATGAAGTCCAAAAACAGAACATTTATTTCCATATGTAGTATAATCAAAAACATTTTGGCCCCTTTCCTCTGGGCTTTGATGAGCCAAATGGGAGCATAATTGGTATACAACAGTTTCATACAATTAGACATGACTTTGTGGCAAGAAAATGTCATAATGAAGCATGGCTTGCTATTTGCAGCAGACTCATTAAGAATTGTTTGTGTTTTCCAAGCACCTTTATGGATGACCTTGGATAACAACTTCACAAAGATTACTTATCAATTTCACCCAATGCACAGATTTCCAACCACATGGCCAATACTGATCAGCCTTAGCTCTGGCAGATGCAAACTGTGTGCTTCCCAGGCTACAGAACTATGTCTGTGAGCACGACAAGCACTAATAAAAAAAATTAAACTATCTGCCTAATTGCATTCCGTGACCGGTGCATCCCTGGGGTTTATCCAAGGTTCTAGGAAGTGTTTGATAAAAAAACATGGGTGGCACAAACCCTAAAAAGAACCTTTCCTAGGTTCCTAAGAGACCTTCCTTCACAATATATTTAAATAACATATTATGTTGGATGTACGTTAAAGCTGAAAGACTCCTGCTTTATTATGCACAGTCATTTTTTATGTTCTGTATAGGTTCTCAGGATTTTTATTATGTTTGTATAGACGCTACATTATGCCACCTCTTTAGCATCTTGGAAATGATTCTTGGCATCTGTTCCTTTATACCATCTACATCACTGTACATCTTCATATATATGCTCATTATTTCTGTGCCACTTCCCTTAAAAGGTTAACTGTAATTTTTTTTTTTTCAAAAAAAGAAACATTTGACCTATTCCTTGCTCCTGCATTAACAAGCAAAACTGTCTTCCACTGCCTAAGCTCTAGATTGTGGACAGGTATCCCATACAGTGTATGGCTGATTGACTTGTACTGAAGGGGATGATGACAGCAGAGTGCCATGGCAGAAACACTTATGAAGAGGCTGCTGAGAACTGGTTTTGTAATAAGGAGAATGCAGCAAAAATACAGCAAGAATAAGGATGCATGCATTACCACAACATGTGGCACATGCATTGGCAAGCTTGGTTGCCAGCCATTGTTACAGGCACCCCAAACTCATCCTAGTAATGTACTACAGTTTGTTTCTACAGTGTGCTTGAAAAAAATGCTGAATGCACTGTTAGTGTGTGGGGTGTTGCATTTGGCAGCCGAGTGAATAGAATGATCTGCCAACCAAAGCTAATTGCAATGCAAAAACACTTGCAGTGGGTAAAGGGGGCCTACTGAAAGCATGAAAACAATGCTGAATTTAGTTTTCAAAATCTTTAAAAGAGAATTAGGATGGGGGTGCAAGCTGTGAACTATTCTCCAAGGTCATCATTTGTGTGTGTGGTGAGGGGGCATTGGAGATTTACCAAGGTGCGTGTGAGAATGGTGTCTACAGGTTTGGTAGACCAGACATGTAACAGCAGAATCTTGCTATGCAGAGGTAAACTGTGAAAAAATACAGTTTTGGTAAAATTGTCATGACATTTGCCCTGCTTGTCCCACTAGACAGCAAGCAAAGAAAGCACAGATTCAGTCTTTTTATAAAAAGGTGCAACCCAGAAATGAGCGAACCTGTAATCACAACTGTAATGGGCATGACCTTGCCTGGCTCATTTGCTGTGCGATTCAGGAATTGTGCTATAAAGGTTTCCCAATGTTCACAGTGTAAGAGCATACTTTATTGTTATATTCTTTACAGATAAAAAACAAAAATTGAAACCAATTCAATAAAGGTTAATATAATTAGTAAGGTTATGTACCTACCTACTGAAATTTTCTAAGCTGAACACCATCTCATATGTATGCACTCAAATAAACCATTAAAAAGAGTATATTAACCCTTTACTCCTACCAATGCTTATCTAATGCCCAAGTCCATCCAGCCATTCATTATGAGCAGCTGCTTGTCTTATTTTTAAGAGCTGCCATTCTCAATCTTTTGAGGAACCCTCAAAAACAATTTTTGGCTGTCGAGGAATCCCTGCCGTAATCAATCAATGGGAAAAATACGCAGTTTGCATTGGTTGCCAGTAGGGAAAAAATACTCCTATGAATTAGTGACCAGAATGCTACATTTATAGGCATCTAAATAGGTCTTTGGTTTCATGCAGCTGGCTCTACCATGTGGCGTTGGCCCTGTAAATATGCAGACATCATTTGATGTAGGGTCAATCAGTCAAGAAACCCCTGGCTAATCCCGGAGGGACCCTAGGGTTCCACGGAACCCTAGTTGAGAACAGCTGCCTTAAAAGTTCCATGCCTACCTTACTTTCTGGGGTGTGAGAGCAGACTATTGTGCCAGGTTCCAAATATCTAGTTTTATATTTTCTCAACTCCTCAGGGAAACTGAGTAATAAATGCAGATGTGAAACATCATAGTATTTGCAGGCCAATCAAGCAAGCTTGCACATACAGCCTATAACTTTTTCCCTTTGTTGCACTGCCTATTTGGTGCTTGATTGGGATCCTCTAAGGTCTTTTTAGTGCTTTTTAAAAATTTCAGAATGAAAGATGCAGGCCCCCGGTTCTGTGCATATGATTTTTCCCAGAGAAAACATTCCCGAGATCCCTTTAGATGTGCATTTTCCTAAGATTAGTTCATTATGGTTTGCCAAGGATCAGCAGGGGAGGATACATGTATTTATATAACACTAGAAAACACATCAGCAGTTTCCCTTTTGAATAAGGAAAATCTGCTAAATTCTCAATTTTTATAGCAAAAGTTTGCTCATCTTTTATGTTAATAGATTGAGTAATGCCAATTGTGTACAGTTGTATAATAATATGTATAATAATATGTATAATAATATTTATAATAATAATAATGTCAATAAGTTAATAAAGGGCAAGTAACTCTAATTTAGTCTGGTCTGGTAAAATTATTCAAATGCACCCCACCCCACCAGTTCTCACCATCTCTCATTTCCTATACAGCTAGGTTCCATTCCCTGGAAAAGGCCGGGTTTTAACATTATAAGAGTTTCAGAACTCGTTTTATTTTCCATAAAACAATTAACCACCACAAACAACTTAAATCCTTCTGTGGATTTTTTAAAATATGCTCACATATAAAAGCAACAGGTAAAGAACTTAAGGAATCCTGACCCAAACACATTCATATCTTTCGAAGTCATATATACTTGTACATAAATAATTGTCTAAAATGAGAACCTTGTGTCAAGCAAGTAATATTTGGCAGCTCAAAAAGGCCCCAGAATACTACATTCAGATAACAATAACAAGGTAACAATCAATAGAAGTGTATTAATAATAAAACACCTGTGTATCAAATGCTTAATTATGTGACACAATCAGAACTATCTGTAAAATAACCTGACCCAGAATCCCCACCAGAACTAGAGGAAAACGACATCAGTATTTTGTGCACTTAAAAAAGAAAACTTCAACCTTATTAAAAAAAATCAAGATCCTATAACGGCATCTCGGCTAGTGTCCACGTCATAGAAGAAAAAGTACAAAGGCTTCCTTTCATGATAATCACATTTGGTATTAAACTGCATATAAAGAGTTGGTATTACTGAACTAGGTCTAAATTTGGAAAACTCAAAAATTACTTGTAATGGTTATTACAGACAATAGAAAGAGATCGTTTGAACTGCAATCACCAACAAAGTTTGAGGAACTCTGAAAGAAGATGGGACCTGGATGAGAAATAATTGTTAGGATGGGGTGTTAGCATGTATTACATTGAGATGCAACAGGCAACAAGCATTTATATATTGTACTGTCATCACCAGATCTGTGTGTTGTTGTGTTGTTTCTAATATAAAGAAGGTATCTTCAGCTTTTGAACACTGCAGATCGTTACATTTCAATTAGAAGGATTAAATTAAAAATGGAGGCCTCTTAATAATAAAATGTATTCTGAAGTGCATTTCTAATACTTTTACCATGTGCCCACATTGCATTCCATGGTTGTCAACCTCCTGGAGTCCCGGGCCATAGCTACGTGACATTATAAGTCAGAAAACTAGGCACATAGAATCAATTGAAAAGCATTTTTGTGTTCTCCACCCTGAAAAACACATTCTCCCTGAATAGCTCTGCTATAAATGATCTTCTGGAAGAATCACCCAAAAACCCAACCTAAAAGTAAACCAATTTTTATCCTGATTGGAATTTTCAATAACTAGAGATTTCAGAAAAATAAAGGCTTCTGTTTTCAAACAAAAACATCTATGAAAGCAAAATTTTTACAATTCAGAACAAAAATATTGGCTAGAACTGTCTATAACAAAAGATCTTCCAAGTTGGTCCAATTTCAGTAACAGAGAACACATTTTTGAATGCGGTTTTGATTAACAAATTTAACAATGACAACACTAATCTCAGACTAAAGCCAAATCTATAATTTGTGTAAACAATCTATTTTTAGGCAAGCAGTAAACAAATACAAATAAACTGAATTTTTGCATTGGAAATGTTTCCAGTCTTGCTTTTAGATCATGTAGGATGAGTCCTTAAGTAAAGAGTATAAGTTCAAGGTAGCCGGTCTATGACTACCACAGGCTACCTTTGCAGTGGTTTTTTTGTAGAGTTTCACTTTACATAATTATTTTATTTCAGCCACTTTTATAAGTCTAGTTACAATTCAGCAGATTAACATTTCAGCCAATCTGTATGCTCAGCACGGTGAACTGCAATTTCAATATGCCTATTATTGAATTAGCACATTGGGCTTTTCATGCAATGCAGAACGAGGGTACTCATATTTGAAGTTACTGTATTTTATCAAGGTGAAGAGTTCATATTTTCTTGCTATTACTATTGACAGTCATACATTAGTCAGTTGTTAGATGATATATATTATACTGATCGAATGGTACAACAGTTTGACCCTATATAAAATGAAAGAAAGTTTCATACAATTATACATACCACTAAACACGTAATCTATGCAAATACAGAGAGAATAAACAATTGCTATGCCGTAGCACACTGGTTGAAAATCTGATGACACCACCATTTCTGGACTACTGTTGTGAATAAAAAAAAAATAAAGATTTTTTTAATGTCAATAGCCTGCCCACAGTTGTAATGCCCATTCCACACATGCTCTGGCACACATTGCAACGTGTAAAAATTACAGCTACAGTTTTATTGACTACAAAGTTCAGTAGAATGCAAATTACTGGAAAGTGGATTGTGTTGTATGAAGAACAGGTGGCAGCTACTGTTTGATTCTATTGATATGGCATTCTACATGAATTAGAGTAAAATACAGAAAACATAGGGCCATTATTGTGAAATGCAATTATTATTATTAACAGTACTTTTTATAGCCCCAACATAGTATGCAGTACATTAAATAGGGATTGCAAATGACAGACAGTGACGCAGCAGGAGAAGAAGACCCTGCCCAGAAGAGCTTACAATCTAAGAGGTGGGAGCAGTAACACACACAATACAAAGTATGAGTTCTCCTTAACAAGGCCCAATTCCCAGCAGCATATACTCAACTTTTTCATTCCCCTGCTTTTCTGTTCATTTGCCGGCTAAAGCCTACTGTACATAGGACAAGTAATGAGAGTTATTTTCACCCTTATTGTGTTTTAAGAGGAATTTAACTTTTAGCATAGAAGTGCCAAGAGAGTACAGATGGTGTGGTCCAGGCACCTCCGGAAGTTCATTGTCACTTAGGTGTTGGCCCATACATGGCCTTTGTACAATTGTTGGAAGGATTTTATGTGTCATCAAAGCTTGGCCATGGAGCAACAGAAGATGGTGGCCTGGTCCGATAATTCACTCAGCTTTGCTGTTAACATCTTGGGCCTTGGTGCTTTATACCATAGGAAACCTTCAAAGGTCTTGTGGAGTCCATGTCTCAATTGGTCAGAGCCTTTTTAGGAGCACAAGAAGGATCTAAACAATAGTAGGCAGGTGGTTTTAATTTTTGACTGATCAGTATACGATGAAAGTGAATAGGAAACATTTAGCAATTGCAAAATGGTGTCATGTACAGGCATCCTTGGGAATGAAGCCAGCCCCCGGGGATATGTTCTTAACTCAGACAACTTGACAATTGCTATATTTAAACATCCTGTAAATTGGTTTGTGAATTGAATGTACAGTCTATGCTAATTAAGTAGGGAAATCTACATTCTGTTCATCCAACTTATTTGAGTGAAAACTGTGAGGAGATATAGTCTGACCGAATCAGTCCATCTGGTTTACTGACTCTGACCATTTGTTGCTGTAGCCTTAACCTGTTGATGTTTGCATGGCCAGACTACATAGATATAGAGGTCCGCAAATTCACTGTTTGTTTTCTTTATTTAAAGGAAAAAGTTTGTGTGTTTGCATTAGGGAAGGGGGAGAGAGGACTTTATTTAAAGGGTCTGTCCACTCAGTAGTGACAATTCTTTATTCTAATAATTGTTGGAGGCTAAACCACGTATCACTTGAAAACATCCTTGTGGACTCCAATAGTGAGATCCTTTAAGTCTTTACACCTATTGTTGCACAATGCAACAAGAACTGGTAAAATGTGCTGAATGAATAAATGTAAGATCAGATCAATATTCCACAAATGTAGGCTGGAGATAAGGTTCAAATTTACATAAAACAGTTTAATGGATTGCAAATTTGTTTGCAATTTAGCCTGGTTGACACTTTTTAAAACCATATTGCACTGCATGGCCTATGAATATTGGTCAGCAGGCCTAAAAGTGCTAATTATGGGGGAACTAAAAAAGCCAGACCCCTCATTATAAAAATGACCATATTGCAAATGTATTTAGGAAACTTCCAACAAGAGTTTAGTGGGATGTAGGTCTGTATGGGAAGAGTTAAGATAGACCTGTACAGAACAGAGATATTTAATGCTGTAGAGTGCAGTGGTTGGCTAAAATGTCTTGCCTCGCCTATGTTCACAGACTTTGATGCTTGCTAGCTGTTGGGCCCTCAATTGATGATTTTGTATTTTCTAGTTTGTGTTGGACTTTTTTCTTTAAATTAGGATACCTAAAGAGCATCATTTGTAATTTGTCCCCATATCACTATGAACACAATTTAGAACAGCAGCCAGGAGAAAAACCCCGCTTAGGGGGGCGCACCAGCCAGAGCCACGGACCGTGTCACCCTTACGAATTGCAGGCTCAGGGAAGTGGGTGAGTTGTGTCTCTGGATCTCGGGTCTGTGATGGGAGAGTGGGTGGGTTCTGGCATCATGATGTCACTAAAGGGGAAATTTCTTCTCCTTCGAGTGACACCAGACTCCCCGCGCATGAGCCGGTAAATTTAGTGGTCTGTCAATCCAAAAAGGTTGTCGACCACTAATTTAGACAATTACCCAAAAATTCCAAACACACTCTAAGATACATAGGCCTATAAATTGGATAGAAGGGGACAAGCAAATCCTTCAGGAAAATTGTCTGCATATTGTCTGCAGCAGACAATATGGCCAACCATTCAACCACATCAAGTACAAGAACGCTGAAAAATTCCATTGAGGCCTTGTAAAAAAATAATGTTTTTCTTTAACAGCACCTAAACTAAAATTCAAAGGACATGGACACAGGATTTCACTCATTCTCTTTGACACAACAAAAAAAGAGCTCAACTGTGCTGTATGTTTAATTTTTTCTTTCTATTGAATTGGAACAGCTCCCCTTCAGAGTCTGGCAATCACCTTCCTAGTAGCCCCGCAGGGGGCCACAATTGCTCATTAAAACTACCCTAATATTGACTTTTTGGATGGATTTTTGGAATTTTTGGATAGATTATATGAACCTTTGGCAAATTGAATGTCAGCAGATTTGCTCACCCCTGTTCAGGGTTAAATGAGATTACATCAATTGATAATTATCAATTGATGAGATAACTCATCTCATGAGAGGGATGAAGAACTAAAAACATTGCACAACAATGATTTTGCTACTGGGAATAACACTTGTGATTTACATGATATCGAATGTGCTGATTCCAAATCTGAACTCAGAATTTGCCTATCACGTACAGTTTTTAAGTTAAAGGTGTGCTATATCTGTTCAAATGGTCGGTAATTGGGTAATGTATTTTAACATGGAAACATTATAACAGTTGCAGCTACCACTATGCCTGCTGCGGCCTCAGCTGAATCACGTCCCCTGGTGGCATGCATGTTGCAGCAGCGGCTCTGCATGTCTGGGCAAGTCAGTGAGCTGACGTCAGCAATAGGTAAATAAGGTGAGATGGACCAAGGGCTTGTCTCTAGTGCGAAACTATTGTTTTGGATAGTACAGCAAGGCCATAGTGAGTCTGTTTTGAGCTAAAGATGAGTTGGCACAGCTGTGTTAATACACCGGACAATTTTTGCTACATTTGTGGCAAATATGCCCTGTGTGATCAACACAATAACCTAACCAAGAGGGTGGGATTTCTTTACAAGTATTACTTTGGATGAGAAATTGGAGATCAGGATAAAAGCTGGGCACCTCATATCTGCTGTCAGGTCTGTTACGTTGGCCTAACACAATGGTTGAATGGGAAAAGGAATAAAATGCCTTTTGCTGTGCCTATGGTTTAGCGTCAGCCAAAAGATCAACTTCTGTATGAGTAACATTGCTGGGTTTTCTAAGAAGACTAAGTCAAAAACCATCTATCCTGATTGTGAAACTGCTCTGAAGCCAGTGCCTCATGATGCAGAGAATCCAGTGCCAGTCCTTCCTACATATGTTGTTACTGACAGTGACATGTCGGATGAGGAACAGGAGGAGGATGTCGATGTTAATTGTCGAACCCTAATTCGAAGTGGGTAAGCCAATTTTATAAGCCAATCAGATTTAGATGATCTAGTAAGGGACCTATCTTTGTCAAAATAGAAGTCTGAACTGTTAGCCTCTAGATTAAAGGACTGGAATTTGATACATAATGGAACTACACCTTCACATTTTCATGATCGTCATACAAAGTTAGCAGGTTATTGCAAGCTGGAAAACGACATTTGCTTCTGTACCGACTTGAGTCTGATGATGGAGTTAGGTTGTGAATACAAGCCAGAACAGTGGAGAATGTTCATAGACTCAAGCAAAGCAAGTTTGAAAGCTGTATTGCTGCATAAAGGTAACGAAAAACCTTCTGTTCCTCTTTCGAGGGTTCTAAGGGAATGAAATAGACATACCAATCTATGGAGGTCATTTTCAAATTGATTAACTGTTCCGAACACAAGTGGAAAGTTTGTGGTGACCGGAAGGTGGTGGCACTTCTTGGCCTGCAATTGGGATGTACAAAATATACAGTATGTGCTTTCTGTGCCTGTGGAACAGTCATGATGACAGTAACCATTACAAAGTGAAAGAATGGCCACCCAGACCTGAAAACACTGTTGGCCAGTACAACGTGAAGCATAAATCACTCATTGATCCACAGAAAGTTTACCTTCATATTAAACTTGGATTAATGAAAAACATTGTCGCTGCATTGGATCGTGATGGTATGGGTTTTCAGTATCTGAAGGACAAGTTTGGAAAAGTTAACAGATGCCAAACTGAAAGCAGGCATTTTTGTTGGTCCCTAAATCTGCAATTTGATGTGTGATGCCACATTCAGAGACAAACTCAACTTGCTGCTTGGGATTCATTTGTGCTAGTTGCACAAAACTTTCTGGGCAACCAGCGAGCTGAAAACCATGCTGAACCCCTGAACAACATATTAACAGCATACCATCAACTTGGCTGACGAATGTCACCTAAAATAAATTTCTTACATTCCCATCTGGACTTTAGGTGATGTGAGTGATGAACAAGGGGATAGGTTCCACCAGGACATTTCTATTATGTCTGTTAAGATATCAAGCCCAGTGCAACCCCAACATGATGGGTGAATACTGCTGGTTTCTGCAACGGGAGACAGGGACAAACGCAAAAGCAAGTGCCTGAAACACCTCCGAAGTGTACATTTGTGTTGAACAAGGACAAGGTGAATTATGTATAATTGTATATGTTGTTGCAACATAAAACTACGTTTTTGTAATGTCATGGAACTATGGGGCAAAAGTTAGGTATGTATAGAGAATGTAGCTAATTGCATTTATACACGTAAATAACTTAAGATCCTGATGTCCTAGGCAGAAGGATTTGGATTCAGCACACTTGATTTAGGTGAGGACACATGGATTGGACCACGTAGCAGACAATATTTATTTTTTTGTGATGCAGTGTAATTGTCATTAGCCCACATCACACACCTGCCTGACTACATAAATGGCCCCTATTCAAATACAGTTGATTCTCTCAATAACTAATACCAGAAAATAACAGGTGTTACCTGGAGTTCTAATCTAGCAATAAACAATATATAAGAAACAGAAAAGTGGATTTATGTCCCTCCAAAACTCAATTCATAGGTATTTAAGAGTTAAAATAAAAGCAAAACTAGATGTGTTATTACTTTACCATAGTTTACATGTTACAAATGTCAATTCTTGCAGCCAAAAACATTGCCTTAGTGGCAATTATGTGGCAACTAAATCTCATTTGACGAGACGGCTGATTGCAGTCTTTTCACAGTGAGTGATCTTGCATAAATTATACATTGTTAAAATGATAATCTATCGTTCCCAAAGGACCTGCAGAGCACTTCACCATAATGCTTTGATGGCACCACCAACAGAGTCGAGTTACTTGGAGGAGGCAGAGTTTGCTTGGCGCTCACCAGCAGGGGGCAACCTCATTAAGACTGTTGCACTTCTCAGCTCAGCAAGCTGTAAGCCTCTTGCATTGCAAAGATAGATGGACACCTATAGTGTGCGGACAAGTGACTGCTTTTTTTCCCAAATGACGAAAAGTTATATTTAAAAAAACACCAACAACAGCGTTATATATGTCAAAGTTGTCAGTGGAAAGCAAAGACTACATATTAAACTAGTCACATTTATTTATTAGAAGGCAGTGAAAGAAGCAGCTAAGAAGCAGCTAAAAATATGCCTAATAACATTTTCTTTAAAAGGTTCCTCTGCTATGAATTTTAAATATTTAGGTTTTATTATGTGTTATTTAATAAAGCAATTGTAAAACCAATTCAGATGAAATTTAGGCTCTACATATTCCTATACGATAGCCTCCAAGATGGCCTGTAGACATAAAGCAAAGTGACCTAGCTGCCTAACTGCCTAGAGATGTTCTAACACTGTCTACATCTATAATGCACCATTGGAGCCCCCCCAAAAATCCAATACTAGTGCCTACATCCTTGACAAGGTAACAGATTCACAAAAAGCTCAACTTCGCTGGAAGAGGCTTGGAGGCCCCCATGGGTGTCTTTGTTCTTGTTTTTTGCTAACCTTTTCCAAATATCTTTAAGCCGGTTACATGATTACTCTTTTTCTTTTAATGTTCTCCCACGGTGTATAGTCCTTAGCTGTCTCTCTCTGTACGGTGTAAGTGAGTGCAGGTTGCTCCATTGATGCCCAATCATTGGGTGGCTTCATAATCATCTGTAACCTTTCAGCCTGGAAGACTGAGGACATCCAGTTACAAAAGTTTTTTTGTTGGGGAAGCATGGGCTGATAAAAGGTAACCCATGATTACCTCTCGCTTATGTTACATACTCATAATCATTTTCTTTACAAATCTTTTCTCTTTTACCCAGTACATTTTAGTGTGTGAAGAATATCAATTATTACTCCCCTTCTCCCACATGGCATTGCTGGTGTTGGGAGATACTTTACGCATATAGAAGCCCCATGTTACAACTTAAGATTACTGTAGGCCAACTTCTGGCTCCCAAATACCAGGGCACCAATGGATTGCACAGAAGGCAACTTGGTGAAACTAAGGCATAGAACTTATGCTTCCTGGGCAAAGCAAAAATAATGATTCCACACATTTCTATAATTTTTTTGTAACGCACTGAGAGACAGGACCACTAGGGCGCTGAGGTGGTGTGAGCCCTGAGAAGGGCCAAGGCGCAGAGTCTTAAGCAGTAACCAGGTCTTCTCCAGAGCCTCTGATGGTGAGGATGTTG
Source organism: Pyxicephalus adspersus (assembly GCF_032062135.1). Classification (NCBI taxonomy): domain Eukaryota; kingdom Metazoa; phylum Chordata; class Amphibia; order Anura; family Pyxicephalidae; genus Pyxicephalus; species Pyxicephalus adspersus. The sequence continues at coordinate 12,189,315 of NC_092868.1, forward strand.
TGCCGCTGGTTACTACCAGGTTGCAGTCCTTGGGCACACAAAGGTGGGCAAAACACCGTGCCAAATCACAAAGCAGAGGGAAAGTCGAGGAAGACCGGGGTCGAGGCAGGCAGCAAGCAAGAGAGGTCAGGTTACACGCCAGGGGTCAATTGCCTGGGATCCAGGAGACAGTGACACAGGGGCCACTGCAGGCACAGGGAACACAGGAGACACTGGTAACAACAGGAGGCACAGGTGACTGTGTGGGATATCCACAGACAGGCAGGAACACTAGAACAACACAGGGAAGTTGGCTGGAAACCAACAGATTGGACAACGAGGGGTTAACACAGGAGCTGGACAGAGGAAACACTGTATTAAGCAACAGGTGTACAGGAATTAGCCCAACAGAACTAGGGGCTCCGCACAATGGAGACACGTTGCACATTGCAGTGTGTGAGCTATCTAAATAGCCAGAGCTGGTCAAGAAGCTATTTTCTGATTGGCCAGTGGATTGAACGGAATTGGTAAAGCTGAGAAACAGAGGCACGCCCAGCGTCAGAACTGCCCGCATGCGCTGGAGTGAGGAAGAGGTAAGTGTGACATTGTTAGCCTTTATGTACCTATTTATTCAGTTCTGCTAATACAAAAAACCTACATTGTTAGAATTAGCAGGTTATTTTTTTTCTATATATAGAACATGGATGATGACATGGAGGATGAAGCTAGACACTAGGGATGAGCAAGCAAAATGTGATCAAATTTTTTGGGACCGCTCAGCTCCCCTGATCTTACAGCCCTGTTGTATGTGTTCTGGAATAAAGATTCTCTATCCAAGAACACAAGAGTCCCACAGCTGCATTCATTGATTTCACAGCCGCAGGACTCACAATAACAGGAGGAGTGGCTGCAGCCGTGAGAATCCTTCTATGCGCGATGCCCGGGCACTAGAAGGTAAATGAGGGCAAGCCCCCATATAACCTCTAGTGCTCAGGGAAGCAATGCAGCCGTGGGAATCCTCCTGTGCGCGATCCCCGGGTACTAGAAGTAAAATGAGGGTAAGCCCTCATTTACCTTCTAGTGCCCGGAGATCACGCATTGCAGCGGCAGTACTTGTCCTGTAATCATTTCCTTCATCTTCCGATGGGTCCACGAAATCGTTTCGCCAAAATTTTGCGGGCCCATCGGCGGTTTAAGGAAATTTTCACGAGAATGTGAAAGGCATTTTCGCTCGTCCCATTCTAGACATCCCAAGTGATTACCAATAAAAAATACTGGTCACCTGGTCAGGCCACTTGGTTGAGTGCAAAATTGATAGTAGATCTGCTTGCGTATATGCCGGCCTAGGTGTATATAGGAGGAGTACGTAAGGGAGTTCTTTAAATCATTGCCATTTTTTTTTACGGAATTCAAACAACAATTTTCTAAGCTCAGCTATGCTGCAAAATTTCAAGGGCGATGAGCATGAAAAACCAACAAGTCTATGTATACAGTTAGTCCCCGGGTTATGTACAAGAAAGGGACTGTAGGTTTGTTCTTAAGTTGAATTTTGTATGTCAAAACAGGTACATTATTTTAATAAATGCAATTAGGATAGATGTTTGCCTCAACATATTATTAGGCAGCATGGTGTCAGTTACTGTATAAAGTCCTCACTGTGACTTAATCACAAACAAAGCAAAAAAAAAAAGCTCAGCTCTTAAGATCACCCACAACCTCAGCTGTGTTTAACAAAAGATTTCTTCTGCAAGTCATGTGAACGTCCCCTCTCCCCCCATCAAGCCTCTGTCCTGCACAGGAGAAAGCAGGGAAGCCCTGTTCGTATCTAGGAGTCGTCCATATTTTGAATGTCCTTAACTCGGGGACTACCTGTATTGGACTTTTGATTATTAAAAAAAAACTGTAAACTGTAAAAGTGTGTATATACGTAGTGTAAAAGTAATAAGAATAAAATGAATTTATTAGCCCCCCCATGCGAGGGGATATTTATATAAACAAATATATATATATATATATATATATATATATATATATATATTTATAACACATACACACACAGACACAAGCTCCCCTAATGTAATCTATGAAAAATAAAAAAGAAAAGCTACAAAAGCACAAACCACCATCAATAGAGCTTAAGGTTAGCAATGATTTATTGCTGCATTTTCTCTCCAGATACCTTAAACAGCAAAAGTAAAGTACTGCTGGGTCAATACTTAAACTTTAAGTGCTGACTCCATCTTGATGTGATTTACTGTTACCTTCTAAACATGGCTCATCTTTTTTTATTCATGAACAGACTAAAAATTATGCCACCATAATAAAGTATAACATGGAACTGTACTGGCTTTCTTTTTCTTTTTCTTTTTTAGCTTTCACGATGATTAATAATTTGCTTATAAGTAAATAAAAAAATATCCTATTGATTTTTTTTAAAAAAAGCTTTAACATCCAAAAAAGTAAACATCTGGGCATTTTAATGAAAATAAATGTGAAATATTCTAATATTTTCATTCTTCTGCTGTATCAATATTTAAAACCCAATACTCCAATTCTGTTTGACTGGCAGTTTATCCGAAGCTTAAACTTCTTTTCCTCCAGACACAAAGAGTGCCCTCTTGTTCTTTGTAATGATCTCAAAGTTAAAAATGGGGAAGAGAAATCTCTATATGGACCGTTTATGTTTTTATACAGGGTGATCATATCCCCCCCTTATTTTCTCAAGGGAGAATAGATTCAGTTCAGCTAATCTCTCCTCATAGCTGAGCTCCTCCATTCCTTTTATTGATTTAGTTGCCCTTCTCTGCACTCTCTCCAATTCCACAATGTTCTTTTTGTGAACTGGTGCCCAAAACTGGACTGCATATTCCAGTTGTGATCTGACCAATGCTTTGTACAGGGGCAGGATTATGTCTCCATCTCTGCAGTCTACTCTTCTTTTAATACAAGAAAGTACCTTACTAGCTTTAGATATTGCATCTTGGCATTACAAGCTGTTTAATAAGTCTATGATCTACCAGAACCCCTAGATCCTTTTCCATTTCTGACTCCCCCAAATTTATTGCCCCTAGACAGTATGAAGCATGCATGTTGATAGCTCCCAAGTGCATAATTTTACATTTATCTATATTAAATGTCATTTGCCACTTTTCTGCCCAATCAAACAGTACATCCAGGTCTGCTTGTAGATTATAGACATCCTGTATGGACTTAATTCCATTACATAGTTTGTTATCATCTGCAAACACAGAAATGATACTTTTAATCCTAAATTTTATATCATTTTTAAAGATGTTAAACAGTAAAGGTCCCAAGACTGAACCCTGGGGTACACCACTAATAACCTTAGACCATTAAGAGTACGAATCCTTAATTACAATTCTTTGAATGCGATCTTTAAGTCAGTTCTCTATCTGTTTACAGATTGACTTTTCTAAACCTATTGACCCTAACTTGCATATTAACCATCTGTGGGGTACAGTGTCAAATGCTTTAGCAAAGTCCAGGTACACTATATCAACTGCCATTCCATTGTCTACCTGTTTACTTACTTCCTCATAAAAAGAGTGTAGTTTGACAACTTCTGTCTTTCTTGAAGCCATGCTGACTATCACCTATAATATTATTTTCTAGCAGAAACCCCTCTATGTGGCTCTTTCAAACTCTCCAAGACCTTTCCAACTATGGATGCTAAACTAACAAGTTTGTAGGTACCTGGTAATGACTTTGTTAACTTTTGAAGATTGGAACCACATTGGCTTTACGCCAATCCATCGCTACCTTGCCAGTGACTAAAGAGTCTCTAAAAATTTGAAATAATGGCTTTGAAATAACTGAGCTCAGCTCTTTGAGGTCACATGGATGTAATCCATCAGGTCCTAGTGCTTTGTCAACCTTAATTTTTCCCAGCTTTTTCTCAATCATATCAATTCTGAGCCATTGTGACTCATTAAAGGCAGTGACATAGTACTTGAGCTTTGCCATTTTCCTTCGTGTACACAGAGCTAAAAAAAGTGTTTAGTAAATCTGCCTTGTCTTTATCCCCAGTTACCAACCTAGCAACATCCTTTAAGGGGCCTACAAGCTCAGATCTGAACTTTTTGCTAATAATATATTTGAAACATTTTTGGGGGTTTGCCTTACTTTCTTTTGCAATCTGTCCTTCATTTTGAAGTTTTGCACACTTTATCTCCTTTTTACATCTTTTGTTATATTCTTTATAGGTTTCAAGTGATGAAGCTGATCCTTCATTTTTATATTTTTGGAATACTCTTTTCTTTTTCATTATGGTCTTTTTAACCTCAGCTGTAAGCCACATAGGTTTTAATTTTAGCCTCTTAAATGTATTACCCATTGGAATATATTTTTCATTTTGCTTTTGTAGAACAGACTTGAAACATTCCCATTACTGTTTTGTGTTCTTTAAGGACAATATTGTCTCCCAGTCCGAGTCACAGAGAGCTATTACTTTCAGTTTGTACTATCAGCATAAACACTGTTGACATAAAGCAGACTTGTGCTGGCAGCCAGGTAAAGGTGCCATTTCTGAGACTCACCACTGACACTTCGAGAATTTTCTAACTAAATGGTGAAGTTGATATCTTTGCTTAGTCTGAAATAGCTGCAACAGGGAGCACATGTGTAGTATGTCATCCATATGAAAATGTCCATATTTTGCTGCTTTTATTTCTAACCAATAGAAGTATCCAGCTACTAATATGCCTGCCAGCTACAGTGCTTTACAGACCTTTAATAATTCTGAATTAGCAGCCAGATGTCCTTCCAGGAGCCTGGCTTGCACACACATTTCAACATGATTGTATAATATATGTCTGTTTTACTTTTAGTCTCTTTTTTTTGTTTTGTTTTATTTTTTTGCACTTTTTCCAGTATACAGGAGTAGTCTTTCAATCTTTCAATCTGCTTTTTACATATGAGCATTTTATGATTTCCCCATTCTTCTTTGAAATCTGACAAAGCTGGAACAGTTTTGTAAATACATTGTGTGTGATCAAACTTGTTCATCACAGCTGCGTATTCTTTGCTTGAGGTCTGGACTTTGACCATTTTATGACACACACAGTTTGAGTTTGAGGTCATTTTGTGCATGCAGTCTGCAAGAAACTTGGACCTAAAGAGAAGATTTGTTTTCCACTAAGATGTTTTTTATTTTACACTCTTAAACCTGTGCTTTTACAAGCTCTCTCTGATCCTCTGCAGAGAAACATTCCCATAACATGATTCATGGTCTGAAAAGCAATTCAACGGACGATATGTAGAGTTTGGCTAGCACCAAATGTTTGGTTGGATGAAATTCTAATTACGTCATACCTTAGAACCTTCTTTCAGATACCTTCAGAGTACTTTAGGTTGGTTTTCATTACGCTCATAGAGCTGCAACTGGTAAAGAACCTGAGAAAGAGTTGTATTCACAATCTCTTTATTGAGTAGCCATGGGTTTTGTGCCCAACTTTTCATTTCTGAATACATTTTATAAGAGTAATGCAAGGTATATTTAATTACCTGCACATTTTCTTGTATTTATCTCCTGACTGGACTTTCAATCACCTTTTAACTGAGCTGCATGAATGTTATAATAACACAATACAGACTCATCACAAGTTGGACCTTCCAGAAATGCGTGTATTTATATAAAATCACTTGAAACTTTTTAACTACATGCAGATCATCTCCCCTTTGCTGTAACTACTATGTGATTTTGGAAAAAAATGGCTAGAACATGGCATGAACAAGTGATATTTTATGTGTGCCATATTATAGCCACATATACATGTGTTTTTCCATTGCAATCACTTTACAGAGAACTTTTTTTCCTTTGACACTAAAGAGTATATTTCTGTTAATCAGTATAAAAAATATACATGAAATCCACTGTGTTTCAATGTTCTAGAACAACCTTTCTCAATGTTTTAACATGGGAAAACCCTTGAAACACTCTTCCAGGTCTTCAGGGAACCCCTGGTATAATTACTATAAGCACAACTCTTAGTATATTAGTGTTGTGGTCAATGAGAAATTGCCTTTACAGAAAGCAAAAAGGATTATTAAGGCTCACTTATACTGACTTGAGAGGCAGAAACAGCTCTTTGCCAGAGGAATCCCTAGCAACCTGGAGGAACCCTAAAGTTCAATGGAACCACTGCTCCGGAACAATAACACAACAAAAAAATTTAGGGGTAAATACTCTGTATAGGATAATATATATATATATATATATATATATATATATATATATATATATATATATATATATAAAATCAGATCCTAGCTATTTTAGTTTAAAACATTGTATAAATTTTAAGAAATATTTGGGAAAGAGGACACCAGAGTTTTTAGGTTGCCATAGAAACTATGCAAGTCTTTATTTTTAGGTCTAAATGTTTAAATTTTCACTTGGTAAAGGTTACTAAAATTGCAGGCTTGAAACAAGGATTTCATCTAATTCTGTGAATTCTGCTGATCATTACACAGGATTAATTATGCACAGTGCTTTGGCTCAGCTCTTTAACAAATCAATACAAGTTTGAATTTTATTAGTTTAAGTAAAACTCAAATCAAAGTACTTTGTTCAAATTAGAAGGAAACCCCAGAAGCATAAAATTTGAAAGGGAGGATATAGCTAAATTCAGGAGTAATTTGGACTTGGAAATGTGGACCTTATATTTATCTTTGTGATTGGAAGCTGCAGCAGTATGTTCACTGAAAATACTTTTACAGTGAGAAGCAGTCTTCTTTTAATGAATAAAGTAAGTGTATTCAATGTTTAAGTATAACGATCATGACAGCAATATAAAAAGAGCCATTATTGAGCTTTTGAGTCACTAGAAAATATTAGGTCTTCTCTGCTTAATTATTTATATTCATCTAATAATATATAAGCAAGAGTATTCCCTAGCCACTTTTTCCAAAGAGGGGTCCAGTTATGTCTACCTAATAGTGGACACATTTAAGAGTATTTATGAGCGTTTACTATATATTGTTCAGAACTAAAACATTTAGGACATTATTTGAGAGGCATTATATCCACAATTTTCTGTTCAGTGAAGTTTTATTAAACCTGTGTTGAAGAATAAGAAGACACACCATGGTTTGCAGACGACTCAAACATATATGTGGGTTTTATGGCTTGCCACCTCCCACCCTGACTTTTAGCCCCTCCTGTCCTGATCGTATATTTAATTTATTGCATTTACCTGAACATACTGCCCACTGTACTACCCTGAACACTTCTACACATACTGCCTGAAGAAAAACTTTTGATAGAGTGGTGGATATAGCCAACAGTTGGTGCTGCACTGTATTCCGGTCCCCTGAAAAACTGATTTGATGGTTGAGGGAGTCCAGGGTCCTTGTGCAGTGCCCACCTTGCACCTTTCAATGCCAGCCCCTTCTGCCACACTCCCCTGTGGTACCTCTCCTGCACATACTGTTTATTAATATTATTATTATTTTTAATAAACAGGATTTATATAGCGCCAACATATTACGCAGCGCTGTACATTAAATAGGGATTGTAAATGAAAGACGAATACAGACAGTGATACAGGAGGAGAGGACCCTGCCCCAAAGAGCTTACAATCTAGTAGGTGGGGGAATTTACACACAATAGGATGGGAGATATGTAATGGTGGAAAGTAGAGATGGTTTCAAAAGGCAGAAGATGGGTAGGCAAGTTTGAAAAAATGGGTTTTGAGTGCTCTTTTAAATCAGCAGAAAGTAGAAGCAAGACGAATAGAACGAGGAAGACCATTCCAGAGAGTTGGGGCAGCTCTAGAGAAGTCTGGGAGCTGTGGGTGTGATGAGGTTATGAGTGAGAAAGTCATTAGTAGGTCATTGGAGGAGAAGGGGGAGTGGCTGGGGAGTACTTTTTTACCAGGTCAGAAATGTAAGTGGGACAATAACTGTGGAGGGATTTGAAGGTAAAGCACAGGAGCTTGAATTTTGATAGATGCAGCGGAAGAGGAGCGGTGGGAAGGATGGATGAGTCTGGCTGCAGCATTCATAATAAATTGTAGAGGAGAGAGTCGGGTTAGTGGAAAACCAGAGAGAAGGAGGTTACAGTAGTCCAGACGAGAGATGATAAGAGCATGTACAAGGAGTTTGGTGGTCTCTGGGGACAGGTAGGGGCGAATTTTGGAGATGTTGAGTAGATAAAAGTGACAGGACCTGGAAATGTTCTGAATATGGAGAGTAAATGAGAGGGCAAAGTCAAAAGTGACACCAAGGCAATGTGCCTGAGGGGAGGGATAAATAACAGTGTTGTTAACAGAAATATGTCAGGGGGAGATTAAGAATATTTACTGTTTGTGGTTATACCATCTACACCCCTCCTGTGCATACTGCCAACAGTCATACCCCACCTCAGTCTTGTCCAGAAAATTCTGCCCCATTAAACCCTATCAACCACTCCTATACGTACTGCCCTTTGTCATACCTCTTATATCTCATTCTCCTGAACATAGTGCCAGCTCTAATATCTCTAACACATTCTATCCTTTATATATTTTTCTCTTTTTTATAATACAAAGAATAATGTTCATAGTATCCTAACTTATAATTTATTGTTTATCATTTTCCTAATACAAAAAACTGGTGCTAATAATAATGTTGCCATTATTTTTTTTACATTTTATGAAAATGCCAGTTAATTCTTCAGTTTAATGGGTTTGTAACCAGGTTCGTTTATATTCCTCAGGCTTCTCTTTGCTAACCCTCCTGAACTCTGCAGTTCATTAGAACAAGACACACATAACTGTCGGGGGTGCAGGAGGCAAAGCTAAGTCGTGGTTGTTTATGGAATAGTCACAAATGATTATATTACTAAATATCAAACTGTAACAGGCTTTGATGCCCAATGCTGAGTTGTGCCATCTGATGCCACTGTCTATTATGATATGATAACTGCTTTCTGATGCTATGCAAATAGAAATTCTTCTTTCCTTTAATTTGTGATATAATATAATAAGTACATAAGCCCTTTTGGAAGTTATAGCCAGTTGCCATCAGATATCAATCATATTGGTTAATGATACAAATTACACACAAAAATATTTAAATTCAGGTGGGGCAAGACCATGAATCTGTCATATGAACAGCCAGATGTATATTTCTGTCCAGCAGCACACCAGTTGGGTTCTACTAATGCAGTCTGTCTGAACAGACTATGAATATGAAAAGAAGACTACACGGATGAACTGATCAGCATACAACTGCTTCTATATTCCCCAACTAGTAGGATAGGAAGTTTTGACCATAATGTATTTCTACATCCATGTTGGTCCTGTGTGTTTCCGGGAAGTGTACTTGGATCGCAAAACTTTTTGGAAAGAATTACAAACCCTTAGGTAGGTAGAACATTCGCATTAATACATCTTTAACTTTTTATATTAAAAATGAAATATGTTATGTTAAGTTACAACTTGAATACAACTCCCCCCCTCCCCTCCCACATCCACACCAATGGCATTCTGGCTCTGCAGTTAGAGGTAGCAATGCATGGGATTTTGAAGTCATAAAGCTATGGAGCTGTAGGAACAGGAGAGGTTGGGCACACTCATATATACCCCTCTCACTTGGTTTAGGTAAAATTGCAATAGCAATCAAAGAATAAAGGGTCAAAAACAAGTGAATATTCAAATATGTGTATAAAATCCTAAAGTAGCTGTAAGAGGGGTTGTTGACCATAAACAAATTGTTTTTTCTAATATTAGAAATGTGCCTATATTATGCAGGCATTCTTTAATACAAATATGTGTTAAACCAGTCAGGAGATAAAAAAAAGAAAAGATTGAAAACAAGGTGCATGGATGCAATTGCAGCCACAAGTTTGGAATAAATATATTCATCCAGCTTTAACTAATAGTGTAAAAGATATGTAATAATTCCTATAGTCTACCATCCAGTCAACCATTTCATGTTCCCTGTTGTAGTATTGGACTGTCCCCCCGACACTACCCTTCCTGAGCTCCAGTAACATTGGGACCCCAGCAGTCTATGTCAGGATGGAGAGAGGAGAGTGATGAACTCCAATTCTCCAGCTTTCCCCAAGTTTACAAAGCCCAGGAGGCTCCACTCAAACAATAATTCAGTTATTCCTGGGCTACGAATTTTAGGGAACAGTTGGCAATCGCCTCCTAGTGTGCTATGAATGGGGAAGACGCAGCTGACTTCATAATTGGCACCTACAAAAACCATTTACTGTCACACAGGTGAGATAGGAGAAGTGTTAGCCCACTTTTGACAGTAAAAAACATTAACAGTACTATAAAAATCCAATATCCACATACAAGCAACACAATATATGTACAATGTAGACGCCAATATGCACATAATGAAACTGCTATCTCAGTGTATCCTCTGGGTATCATAAGTACAGACAAAATATTGTCAAATCAATAGGCTCATTGGAATTTTTGGGGTTTACATGTGATATTAGGTGGTTCGCTTTTACACCAAAATGCACTACGACATCTAAAAATACATATTAAAAACAGATATACAGTTGTAAAACACAGACATGTAAACAGACCCCGATCAGGGCAATAAAAATAAATGTTGCTCAGTTACTAGAGCTTACTTTACTTGTTATTAAATTATGGCATATGTGCTTTCTGAATCCTAACCGTATACAACCAATGACATTTAATCCAAAAATAAAACAAAATGATCATACAGGAATAGCCAACACATTTTACATTACACTGAGGTTGGGCCAATTTGAAAAAGAAAATCGAAGTTGCATTTTATTCAAGACAACTGAGATTTAGCAAGCCAATTTTACCTACAGCAAAAAAAACTCTTTTAATAAATTAATAATACTTCTCCACTGCTCAGCTGCATAATACAGCAGAGGGCATCCTCTGGAGAGAATGTGAGGATGAGATAAAGCACAAACAAAGCAAAGCATAAAATAAATATATCTTACCCTGGCACTGGAATCCTTGTTTTCCAATCCCCCTGTGGAAAGAAAAGAACAAGCAGGATTCATTAGTTGAATATGGAATACTATAAACGTTATACAATATGCAGCTGTCAAAGTTAAGAGTCCCAGCTGTCCACTAGACGTGGCATATTTGTACTTACATCACTGAGTGTGAAATAAACCCAAGCATATTGGATAATGTATGAAATATAAAACATTCATAATGTAAATGTATGCAAATGCTGCATGAAAGATAGTTTTAGGAATACATAAACTGAAATAAATCCCAACCCTGGGCTTTGACCATTCAAAGTAAAGAAAATGTGTTTCCTGAAAGAGCCAGGAGCTGAATTCCAGAGGAATAGTTTATGGATTTTTTCTTTCCTGGTGGCAACGGCGTTATCCAAGATGACGATGCCAGGATTCATCAGGATCAGATTGTTAAAGATTGGTTCAGGGAGCATAAGACCTCATTTTAACACATGGACTGGCCACCACAGAAAGCACACTTTAACCCCATTGAGAATCCTTGAGATGTGCTGGAGAAGACTGCGCAGTGATCTAAAAAAACCAATACAAGATCTTTACAAAAAATGAATGCAACTCATTAATGATAGAAATAAAAGTGGCATTGTATAAGCTTATCAAAACTAATATCATGGCAAATGTGTGCCATATACAAACTTGAAAGGTGGTATAAAAATATTAAAATGTGTTAATTTGTTTTGGGCAGGCATTGTAGCTGTAGGTGATGGAACTCATAATTACATAGTAGGTCAGGTTGAAAAAAGACGTAAGTCTATCAGGATCAGCCACTAAGCTAATAAACATATCCCAGATATCAAACCCTATGGATATATAGTTGGTCCAGTGGAAGGAAAAAAAAACCCTGGTACAATGAGGCAAGCGGATGTTCCCTGGATCAATAGTCACTGATATTTTTACTTTACAGCCTTAATACCCAGTTATATTCTGTGCTTCTAGAAATCATACAGCTTTTTCCTAAAGCAATCTATAGTAGTTGCTGAAACTACTTCCTGAGGGAGCCGATTCCACATTCTCACAGACCTTACAGTGAAGAATCCCTTCCTTATCCAGAACTTATCTTTCATTTCCTCCAGACGCAAAGAGTGCCCTCTTGTTCTTTGTAATGATCTCAAAGTGAATAATGGGGAAGAGAGTTCTCCATATGGACCATTTATATATTTATACAGGGTGATCATATCCCCCCTTAAACATCTCTTCTCAAGTGAGAATAGATTCAGTTCAGCTAATCTCTCCTCATAGCTGAGCTCCTCCATTCCTTTTTATAATTTAGTTGCCCTTCTCTGCACTCTCTCCAATTCTATAATGTCGTTTTTGTGAACTGGTGCTCAAAACTGGACTGCATATTCCAGATGTGCCCTGACCAATGCATTGTACAGGGGAAGGATTATGTCTCCATCTCTGCAGTCTATTCCTCTTTTATTACAAGAAAATACTTTACTAGCTTTAGATATTGCAGTTATGATCTACCAGAACCCCCAGATTCTTTTCCATTTCTGACTTCCCAAATGTATTCCTCCTAGACAGTATGAAGCATGCATGTTGTTAGCCCCCAAGTGCATAACTTTACATTTATCTATATTAAATGTCATTTGCCACTTGGCTGCCCAATCAAACAGTACATCCAGGTCTGCTTGTAGATTACAGACATCCTGTATGGACTTACTTCCATCACATAGTTTGGTGTCATCTGCAAACACAGAAATGGTACTTTTAACTCCAGCTAGAAGATCTGATCAATTGACAAGGAATTACCAGTGAGAAATTCTCACTCATTATTTGAAAGCCAATCTGTAAACATGGAAAATTCCACCTACACAGTGTAGGTTTTTTTCTACAATGTTGTCAGGTGCCATATGAATACAGCAGATGTGCAGAGGCAAAAACATATCAGAACCCTAAGTTTCAAAGTCATCTAAGATGGCAAGATTTTATGTCTGTAATTGCTTTCTTACCACATCTTGGTACAGATGTTTGCAGGAATATACATTTTTATTATATTGTTATCTCATGTAATGACAAAATTATTGCCAAATAGTCCATAGTAGAAGTGAAAACAATGTGGTTGGTCCATTTGCAATATACGTAATTATAAGTAATAATAAGTGTGAAACAGTTTTAAGACATCCCCAAAGAAAATTATTTAAAGATTTTTGTATTTTAAATGTTCCCGTAAAGTATTATCAAAAGACCCTCACTTCACTATACAGGATTAGCCTACACTACACATGCTATCATTTCACATAAACTTCATTTTCCCTCTACCTTCTGCAAAGACAAGAACACCCTGACTCGTATCCACTATTAAAAGAGACTGTAATCTATTTTCAATCTATATATTATAGCCAAATCACATGGATTAGTTAAGGATAGTGTTGAGCGAATCCTAACTGTAAAGTTTGGGTCCGTACCGAACTTTACGATTTTGGGTACCTGAACTTTGAGCCAAAGATCGGCCGAACCCGGTGAGCCCGAACTTCCAGGTGTTCACTCATCCCTACCCACTAACCAATAATATTAGTGTTGAGCGAACCCGAACTGTAAAGTTCGGGTCCATAGCAAACTTTACGATTTTGGGTACCCGGACCCGAACTTTGAGTCGAAGTTTGGCCAAACCCGAACTTCCAGGTGTTCACTCATCCCTACCCACTAACCAATAATATTAGTGTTGAGCGAACCCGAACTGTAAAGTTCGGGTCCGTAGCAAACTCTACGATTTTGGGTACCCGGACCCGAACTTTGAGTCGAAGTTTGGCCAAACCCGAACTTCCAGGTGTCCCCTCATCCCTAGTTAAGGATTTACAAAAATAGAAAGCATCTCCATTTTCCATGCCACAATTGTCCTTGTCCATTTGACCCCTCCAATCTGGAATTATAGATGCAGGGTGCTGCAAAATATACTGTATGGATTGGTGGGGCTAAATTTCAGCAAAAAGGACACTAATTGAGGTTTATCGTAGCTAAGGGTAAAAATATTTGTTACAGCCATGCTATAATGTAGATTGTCACATCTATTTCTCTTCCCTACCTGCTTATTTTAGGGTACAGCTTTATATTACAGTCCAGTACAGGAACATGTATTAAGGAATAAATTAGGCAAGGTGTCTGGACCTAAGTAATTTATGATTAGTTCCTTTGATTTACTTATCTCCCCAACACCATCGCCAAATTTATGTGCAGTGTAAATATATACAGTACTTTTATATTTATGTGCAGATATACTCTTTACTGCCATCTTAGCATTTTTAGGCAAAATTATTTAACTTACAGTTGTCATCATTCTTTTAACTGTTCATAACTGACAGAAAGTAAACTCTACAGATAGTTGATTTGAGCTACTTTCACCCAACCCACATTCAAATATGCAATATATATGATTATGTATTTGTAAAGGTTTGTGTAATAGTTTGCGGGTACATTTTTGTGCACAAACATTATTTAGCAGGAAAAGGGTTAAAAAATTAGCGGCTCTTTATGGCAAACTTGATAAAAATGAGATTTTATGTAGTTTTAATCAAGTTTGTCATAAAGAGCTGCTAATTTTTCTACCCTTACCTTGTCTATTTACAATATAAAGGCTTGGCACAGTTACTTCAGTAACTTATGTTTATATTACTTAGGGTAGTGACCTTTTATCAATTGTAATATTTAGCAAGGTATTCAAGTAAAATTATAATTTCTTCACTGCTGTCCCAATTCTGTAAAGTGATAAAGAACATTAACCCTCTATGGAGAACAGAGGCACCAAAACACCTGGAACATTTAGGTTGAGAACTGTACTATCCATATTCTCTTTGGTTTCCTCTATCTAGATACAAATGGTTTCCATGTTGCCATTTTAAAGAGAACATGTGCAGAGTGATCTAACCTACATAAACTAATTAGCAGTTTTCTGCCATATCACTGTCAATAAAACTGCCATAGAATCTAGTAAGTGTATACACGGGAATGGCAATTAGCAGAGCTCAGCCATGAAATCAGGAAAAGCTGAGACCCACTAACAATATGAAACTATATTACAGAAAGTCATACATAACAGAGAAAATGTTAGGCATTGTCTTGTGTCCTTATTTTTAGATACTCAGGACTGGTGGGTCCCCTTTTTCTTTTATGATAAATGTATTCCATAACGCAATACTTCATGCTTGTATAACCAAAAAAGGTTCCTATTGCAAGATAATGGGTGAGCCAGTTCAGAAAGCGAGGAAGG
The DNA here is from genome assembly GCF_032062135.1 of Pyxicephalus adspersus. NCBI lineage: Eukaryota > Metazoa > Chordata > Amphibia > Anura > Pyxicephalidae > Pyxicephalus > Pyxicephalus adspersus. The sequence goes on from NC_092868.1 coordinate 12,204,491, forward strand.
AAAAATATACATAAACATGGAGGTAGCCACCTTCTAATTGATTGGTTTGGTTTGATTTTTTACTCAACTTTGCAGCTTTTTTATAAGGTTTTTTATTACACTACCACTATTAACATCTTCAAAATTGGATGTTAAAATATATTTCTGTTCAAAGCATATGTTACCTTTGTTAGGCCTCAAGGTGAATCTATTGTGACCTATTTCCTTATTAACCCACTATTCTTTAGGGATCTCCTCTACAGCAATTAATTATTCACATGAGCCTAATTCTTGTCCTTGCTCTATATGGAACAATATCATCCTGCTATATAAAAGATAAAGAGCTGCCATGGTATGACCTTGACTCTTATTTACTTATTTCCTAATGTGAATAGTAACAATATTAAAAAATGGCAATACAAATCAATTAGGAGTGTAGCAAAATATATGGAAACAATGTTACTTTTTTATCACCTGCACAAAAAATATTAGAAACCTTGTAATGCTTTACTTTAGTACTGATGATATAATTAGTTCTTGCTTACATGTCATCTAATCTAATCTAATGTAAAGTTTTTAAAAGAAATGCATTCAGAGATTCAAATAGGCCTGGAGAGCATTTAAGGCTCACAACCCACCCATTTTGTTCACCTAAAGAATTCAATTTGCAGTTTTTGATGACCTATTTTGATATACTGTTTGTAGAACATTTCTGGCTCCTTTACATTGAGAATTCCTCCCATTGCCACCAGATTCAAACCTATTGGATAATGCAAGGATGAAAAATTCCCAGCACAAATATAGGAAGCAGAGCTATTCAAATGGGGAAATTGTGAAACCCAATGGCAGTTAATTACATACAACATACCACCCAAAATAAAAAAGTACATTTAGTGGACCTCCAGACCTTTCCACACCTTCACTACGTCTTGGCTGAAAGTTCACATACTTGGCTTTGTTCCTAAAACTATTTCTTGTAGTGGTACTTAGCTAGAGTAACCATTAAGGTAAACACCAAGCAAACTTGATTAGTTTCAGAGAGTATAAGATCTTAAATATTTTAGTAAGCTTTTATTACAGTTGTCACCCCATGAATTTGATATCATCTCATTTCCTGTGGCAGCAGAGCAGACATAATAGCAGCCATTGTCACTAGTATAAGAAGACACAGAGAGTAATAATAACCTTGGTAGAAGTTCTGTCAGGTTAATATTACTTTTTTCATGGGAAGATACATATTACCCCCTCTCTTTTACAGAAGCATAGTGCTGTAACTTCATGAAATATTCACTGGTCTTGAATCAATCAGTGGAAGGTCGGTTGGGGCAGGTGGGTACCCCATCATCAGCCCATAGTCCCATCCATTACATAATTCCAGTCTGTACAAGGAACATCTCTACACTGTGGCTAAAGTGTTTTTTGCTTACTAAAAGGGTCTTTTCTTTCCATTGAGGGAGCACAACGCCCAGAAAGGTTTTAAAGACTGTCAGATATCAGACAACTAAGTTTCTGCAGCAGATGGTGACCAGGAAAATTGACCTAATACAGTGGAAGTTCCACTTGCAATATTTGCAATCAGACAATGCTATATTGCAGAAAGTACAGTCAATGTACCTTTTGCAATAGCACATACTTACCTGCTTGATCATTTTCTTAAAAATCACTGAGCTGCTAAGTAGGAAGCCAGGATACCCAACGCGTCATGGCTTCCCAGCAACTGGGACTAAGTGAACTCCCATGCACCTTTGTTGGAGCAAAGTAATCCCAACCTGGCCAATCAAGATGGATAAACATGGAAAAAGAGAAGAAAATGGTGGCACCAACAATGGGACAAGTTAGTGTATTAAAAGAATAGAGGTAGGTAAATTTATTTTATTGTTGAAGGGATATCGCCTGTCCCTTGGTCATACCAGCCTCAACTATTCTGGAAACGATTTTCCAGACAATATTGGAGTGTGTCTGTGGGAATTTGTGCCTATTACACAGAAGATGACAATACTTGTCAAGTAAAGGTCAGGTACAAATAATATCAGATGAAAGAATCTTCTTGCAATTCATCCCATAAATGTTGAGTAGGGTTGGGTTGAGGTCATAACTTTATGTAGGCCAATCTAGCTCTTTCAAACCAAACTCGATGTACCATGTTTTTGAACTTAGCTTTGTACACACACATGGTAGAACAAAAATGGCGAACTGTTGCCATAGAACTGAAAGCATATGTAACTGGGATGTATAGTGCATATATAAATACGACAACATGCATTTTGGAAACATGTGTCACAGCATATGTTGAATAAGGCAGCAAGCAAGCATCTGCTAGTAGCTATATCAGGGTTTACTGAGAGCAATATGTGGCTTGGAATCTTCACTACAACTGGAATGCATTATTAATATCTACAATAATTATTATGTTTTTTTCCAGCACAATCATTGGTTCTGGTTAAAAGAAACACTTCATTGACATTATAGTGAAATATTTTGTACTATTACTCTGACACATGAATTTGTTCAATATTTAGTTCTTCTCTTTTCTCGGCGCTATATCATGGGTAAATCCCCACTGATTTTGTTACTGGATTCATTTTTTCTTACAAAATAGGTTAATTATTTGCTCAGTCTCAATTAATGAACTTCTATTAACAATCATATGCTCTAAATTATATATAAGTGATATCTGCAGACCGTTAAATGCCTTTGCAAATAACATTGTCAATTCCTAATGGAAAAGGATACTTTTAAAAAGGAGGAGATGCGGAATTAGTTTAATACAGGCAATTACCACTTTTACTTCATTACATAAAATTGGAAGAACAATGCTAGGTAGTTTAAGGCCAGGCACCCTTTTTGTCTGTTGCCACCTCTTCCTCTACATCTGAATAAACGCTAAAACAGCTACCATAGAGTAGGGGAATTACCCATTCCATAAAGGGGCTGACATCTTTTTTTGATGCAGACCCCTTCTGTTATGACCTAGGTCAGTACATTTTTGGGCAAATTTCATGGAGATAAGAGTCTGTATGATTAATTATAAGTTGACAAATTTCACTTTACGTATCTGATCGTGTCCAAAGCAAATTTATAAACCTAAAAAATATTTTTGATGTGAAAGTTAAAATCTTTTTTGGATAAGTATTCTTAACTTTGTTAGAAAAGTAGCCTCAATATGATTTGGGTGTGAGTAACAAAAAAATCAGGCAACAACTCTAAAGCTAAAATGTGCGTTTGAAACTTAACTGGTAAATTTTCTCAACCTGCAACTAAATCTTGAAGTTTTCATTTTTGCCCATTTAGACCAAAGTAACAAGTCTTGCTAACTCCCCCATGCTGCAAGTCAAGGGGAGTTAGTGAGTGTGACAAAGAGGATCGTCAGAGCTATAGGGAACCTTCTGGTTATGGGGGAGCATTGGAATATCTCTTTTGCTTTCAGGGTACAGAGAAGATCACTAACCCTGCACTCACACATCAAATTCTAATAAAAATCCTAAGCAACCAAGACAGTAGAGGAGCATTGTGCAATATTTGTAGGTGGCGGGAGGTCTATTGAGACATTATTTATTGAGATTTTTTATTGTCTTTAATGACCAAATTAACACATGAATATTAAAGCAGAAATGTTGGGATTAAAAAAAATACCTCTACTGAATTTTGGAAAAAAGCAATTAAATTCTTACATTAAAAATTTGGTTTTAACTAAAAACGCATTAGCCCAACCTTACTGGAGTTTTATCCTTGTCCAACCTAGAACCCACCACATAGGTTTTTATTTACTGTCCCTGATGTACAGCCTCCATATAGCCTTAAGTCATTAAAAGTAACTGTTGCATACCTCCCAACTTTGGAGAATGTGTAATTGTTAGAGAAAATAGGGCATAGCTAAAGAGTGTTCAGTACTGGTCGTAGTTTAAAGGACTACAGGTCAAAAGAACCAGTCTATGTGCAATATGTATTGTAGATGTTTGTTGCAGTTGGTGAGGAACAGTGTCAGTGACAGAACTACTCAAGGAAGAACCCCTCAATGACAAACAACCAGTGTAGTGGCACAAAATAAAACAGGTAGGTGGAAAAGAAATGTGCCTATTAGCAGAGAAGGGCAGAGAAAGAGGTGAGGGTGGTATTTGTGTATAAAGTCAAACATGTAGGTGGAACAGGAGCTGTGAAGTGATCGCAGTAGTTTGATTTTGGAAGTGAATTTGAAATCAGGGTGGTGGGAAAGATAAAAAAGTCTTAGCTGTAACATTCATTATAGACTGTAGAGGTGAAAGTCTAGTTAGTGGAATACCTGAGAGGATGATATTGCAGTAGCTGAGGCGATAGATAAGAGTGTGAACTAAGAGTTTGGTGGTCTCTGGTTAGGGTGGGATGTAATTTGGAGGTAATTGTTTATAGTGTTTCCCATAGCTTGGTAAGAAATGACAGTTATAGGGATGTTAGATTGAGGTTTTTAAGGGGATGGTGGTAATAGGAAGAATGATTATTTCAATTTTACTTTTGCATTTTAGATACCTGTGGCCATCCACATTGAAAGGACTAACAAAGCTTGAAACTATAGAAAAAGGGAAACAAGTCTTTGGTGTGGCTCCTCGGCATGCAAAAGGTATTCTAGATTGAAGGAGAATTGACAGGGGATAATGTTTAAAAAGAAGAATTACAGGCTCAAGTACTAAGCACTGGGAAACATCAACAGGAAGGAGAGGGGAACAAGTTATTAAAGAAGATTATCCTACTGGTAAAATAAAATCATGGAAACATAACTGAATGCACCAAACCTTCTGCTAAAATAGAAAAAATGGACAGAAAAGCAGGGTTTTTTTAACCCTTCACCTAGACAGAGTGTTCCCTGAACATTAAACAAGCAATACAGTTCAAACCGTTTCGCCGATTGGCTCCCTCTGGGGATGAGCTTGGACCGTGTTTGAAAAACAGCTGCAGACTCCGGTTTTCACCTAGCCACACTGTATCTCACTGCTAACAGGACCTTTAGAAAATCCTGTTTGGAATGCTAGCCATACTTCACTGGATAATCTGACCTCATGCATAAATCATCACAGCAAGAACACTCTCGATATCGGTCCAAGCTTATCTCCTGAGAAAGCCAATCGGCGAAACGTGTCGGGTTTTGAACCGTACTGCTTGTTTAATGTTCAGGGAACACTCTGTCTAGGTGAAGGGTCAGAAAACCCCATGATGTTATTAGGGCAGACCCAATTGCTTTCAATGTATGTATTGCTTTCCATTCTTGATGGAAACTTACTATTGTCATTATTACAATTGATCTTGATTTGCCACAAAGAAAACCCCTGCTTTTCTGTCCTTATTTCTATTTGATTACGGTTACCCAAGGGGGCAGCCATTATTTCATTTCAAAAACCAGTCCCAGGAAAAAGAATTACCCCTTTATTCTGCTAAAATAAATAGAGCCCAATAAATTGGGATAATTAGGCATGGAACCCTATTACCAGGTCATTAACAGCATTTTAAATTGTCTGTGGATGGGTAGTGCAAATGACATAGAACCCAGACCTGGATCAAGAACAAAATAACTTGACATTAAAAAAGGACACTACAGAAGGCAAGTGTGCAAAAAAATAAAAAACTGAATATTTGCATATTATGGCGAGAACTCCGGTGCTCATCCTAACTAATGTTTTATTCTAAGAATACAAATAATCTAATTATGTATTTGATAAAAAAAAAAAAAAATCACACAATTGTTTAAGTTTCACAAAATGCAATATAATAACATAAAAGTCATAAAAAACTATGAAACTGAATTTAATTATAGGGAAGCCATATGTAACAGTATGTATATAAATTATTCTGCTCATTTGTACCAGATTTAGTCAATTTCACCATTCTACTGGTAATACCATAGTAATAAGGTCAACAAAGACGATAGGGCCTATATATTATTGTACACTACAACTGATATATATTTTATACCAGAATATGCTACTATAGGCAACAGGCTATATGAATTACTTCATGACACCCATCAGACTAAACTATCTTTTATAAGGGCTTAAGAAAGATTAGGGAAACATGTTACCAGCCCAGTTCCTCGACCTGCCCTTATGCTTGACATTTCAGGGTTCATTTGTCCAGGTATATAGCCAGACAAAAAAAAATCACAGATGAATATATTTTAAATATTTAACCCATAGGCTCTGGTTCTCTAATTTTAATTACAAATGTGACCTAGAAGGTAGAGCAGAAGGATCATACCTGGCTAATTATGAGTGAAACAGGGCAAAACTGCCAATTGCAGGGCACATTTATTTAGTCTTAAATACAATCATGATTCCCTTATTGTTATTTTCTTTTAAATCAGACAAATCTATCCAATCCTTCTAAGCGACACCTCTATGTTGTAAACCTGCTGCCTCTCCAAAATACACCAAACTCCCATGCTACATATCCTTCATATAGGATTTCTTATTACAGGTAGTTCCTGAGTTAGGGACATCCTACATAGATATGAACGGGGCTTCACTGCTTGCTCGTGTGCAGGATGGAGGCTTGATGGGGCAGAGGGGGGGCATTTCACTGCCCGTCCACTACACAGCCTTGCAGTGGAAGTGACTATGTGGTGGGCAGGTGGTGAACCACCCTCTCTGCCCCTATTCATTCTCAATAGAAAGCCTGCTTGTACTGTACATACATAGCGGAAAGTTGTCTCTCATCAGTACAGTACACCAGACATGAGTGGCACCTTCCTGCTGTGATAGTGTGTACTGTACACTGCTGTATAGAATAGCTCATCACCCTCTTCATCAACTCCATTAAGTTCTACCAACATTGTTTAAGGCTGTACTGTAAGGCAAAACAAAAGAATATGTTGCAACAAACATCTGTCCTAGTTGCATTTATTAAAAATAATGTACCTGATCCGACTTACATACAAATTCAACTTAAGAACAAACCTACAGTCCCTATCTCGTATGTAGCCCGGGAACTACCTGTACACTATTTCTTCTACAATAACCCTCTAAAGATACAATTTGTATGACTACTCTTTTTTACTGTTCACTAAAAGATGAATTACCATTCTACAAGGGATAAATCATTTAGTTTACCAAGTGTAGTGAAAACAAGCAAGGAAATACAGAAATATATGCAAGCATATGGTTGGATGGCTGAAATCAGCAGAGCTTCACGTAACTCTTCAAGCTTTATCTCGCCTTACAAAGTAATAATTTATAGTGTTTAACCTAAACTCCTTTACTAAATGAATACCAGTGTTTCCACAGTGGTCAGCGTCTAGTGCCATCTCTTCTGATCATTGGTTTAATTTAAGGTATCCATAAAAAGATTTTACTTTGAACATATGAACACCATTAACAGTCTTTGATATAAGACATTCTACAAAGCAAACTCGAGTCCTCCGAATTTCCATGGGAGAGGCACAGAATAGCAGCAGATTGGAAATGCAGAACAACTGTCATGGTTTCTTTTCCGCTCTCTGCTCTGCTGGCAAGCCTCCCCCCTAGAGAAATCCTTCCTCAACTTCTCTGCATGCTGTCAGGAATTTTATAAATACACATTATTAACTGGTTTGTACTCTTGTTTTATCCTATTTCCTTATTGATATGATCACAAGAACTGTTCTGTCATGTTGATATAATTGTGAACAAGAGACTTGTCAGTCTTTTAACAAAACTGTACATACTACCCACAATAGTATTTTCATTTTGGACTGGGTTTTAAGCAATGCTTTTAATACAGCTGGTGAATTTATAGATTATAGACAATATTATGCATGTCTTGTGGCTCTCCTAACACGTCTAGGTAGCAAACAGCTGTGAAGGTGTTCTCTAAATTCTGTGCTTTCTTTAATTTTTGTGAAATTCTAGCTGGGACATCTGGTTTGGATATGTATCTGTTTGTGTATTATTTTACAGTGTTCATCGGGTGGGAATAAAGTAGGTTGTGATTTATATCATGGAAAACACTGGGAAAAATTGCAAAAGCTTCATTGTGGAGTAAACTTTAAGGTGAGTGTGAACAGAACCATGGTAAAAGCCATGGAGGTCTTTTAGTTGGAGTGCCTAACAACATAGTGGTGGAATATTTACTCTGGCCTATAAACTCCACAATATAGTTTTTTTGTACTCTACAAAGAACAGACCTTAAAGAGACAATGTTAATTGCTGATTCAGGCCAGTGTAACAGTTCCACCTGATAGAGCAACCACCACCAGCAAAGTATACATTTCAATCCAAATTTCCTTGATGCTTGCCTGCTATAGCCCACATTGAGTAAATTTTAGTGTTGGATTGCATCAGGTCACACCAAAGTAAATGCCATACCATCCTTTGCCCCTCAGATGGCTGTGTTAAAATTTTCTGATTGCCCTCTCAGGTACAATTACAGTCACTTTGGAAAGTTACATGTTCCTCTAAATCAGGAATCCCCAACTCATAGGAGAAGAACATCAAGAGCTCTGAGGGAGCAGAGAGGCAATGAGGAAACTTGGGTTGGCAAATATACTGTGCCAAATACCTACCCAGAGTGCACACTGGAACAAATACAGCTTTAAAATAAAGGAGTAGGGTTTTACAAAGATAAGTTTAAAAACATATTTTAATAAAAGTATCCTTTGTCTCAAAAAGGTTTGTCTCAGGGCCGATATCGGACGTGAATCTGAAGTGTCAGTGGGGCCGTCCTGCCAGATCCATGGACGATGAACGACGAACGATCGTAATGCAAGTGAAGGGGGAAAGCGCGCAGCAGGATGCCGCTGTGTCTCTCTTAACCCCCCCCCAAATAGAAAATTTCCAGATGCTACAAATAATTATAACAATCAATGGCAAATTACTTTATAAGATTGAAATTCACCTAATAAGCTGGAATGCTCATGTATATAAGCAACTGCATATGGTGTCACAAGGACCTCCTGAAAATCACTAGCTTCTTAACATCTTCAACATGTATTTATTATTCATTAGAGTTTGTGCAGTAATTGGCCAAAAGGTTGATAACGTTACCACAATGCCAAATTTAAGCCTAAGCAGACATGTTTTTTCCTGACTACCTTGGCTTGCACAAACAGCACAAATTTTATATAAAACGTGCATACAGCATCTTTCCAAGATGGAGCTTTTTTAATTTTTCATAAACCTCTAATTCAGTGTTTCTCAACCATGGTTTTATAGAGCTTTCTCTAGAGGTTGCTAGGGATTTGTGCCTCTCCAGTCAGTTTAGGTGACACCAATGCTCTTTTTGGTTATCTGTAAGGGTGGCATCCTTCACAATAGCCAGCAATTTAGGCATTCCTCCTACTGACCACTACATATACTGTCAGCTATGAATATAAATAATTATAGTAGGGGTTCCCTGAAGGCCTGAAATTTTTTTGTAAGGTTTAAAAAAGTTGAAAAAGCACTAAGTGGCAATTGAAAAAGACTAAATTCCAGCCTGTGTGTGACTCTGCCACCTGCAATTTATTACTAAAAAGATTTAATCCAGGAAACCCTGTCCCTCATAATAGAACAGAAATGGCTATCTTCTGGTGTGAAAAATGACCCATCAATCACCACTTTTAGGTGGAGACAAGGGGTCAGTCTGGACCTGTACTAATTCTTATTGTTTCTTGCAGTAGAGAAAGGGACAGAAAGTCTGTGGAAGTAAACTCTTGCGAAAAAGGCAGCAGGAAGTACAAGTTTTGGCAGAAGAGATAATTAAAGTCTCTTTTCCCTAGTTTCCAAAGTCTTTTTAGTATTTGTTTACAATGTAAGTGCATGCAGAGTAGAGCCTGGCCTTATTCTTGTACTGCTTGAATGCCAAAACACGCAAAGGAGTTATCATTAATTGCTGAAGAGCATCTAGTGGACCCAGAAGAGTCAAACGAAGAGATGGCAGCTGTGGGGAATGTAATCATGACAATATCCCAGACCCATTATCACTGGAGGGCACAAGGGATATAGGTGTATGCCATTATCTGCCACTATTCTGTATATATGTGTACTTGCGTACCCGCCAACAAATTCTGCTTCAAGTCAGACCGGAATACTTTGTCACATTTTACAAGATCTAACTCCTGTTTCTAATGTATATCGGAAAATCCTATATTAGGGTCATTTACTATAATAATGCCCCAGGCTGTAAAGCCATTATTCACTACCCAATGCTAACGCTAAGCACTATGCTCAGCCTGTAAATGCTACACAATAAAGTGCCATCTTCCTGTATGACTAGATCTAATCACTGCTGTCTGGGATTAGTCACAATACATTATGTAGTCTTTGAACAGAAGTATAGAAAATGGATTTCCAGTATTTGTAATCTCTGATAAATTGCAGAAAGGCAAAGGGTGATATAAAAATATCAGCATGTGCATCAAAGACATTTACTACCAGCCCTAATGTGATTTTTATTAGGTCAGAAAAGGATAACATGTGACAAGAAAAGCCTAAAAGAAAAATGGTAATCAAGAATGGGGAAACAAATTTTAAAACAGGAGGAAAAGATATTTTAAAAGTGAACTCCAGGCAAACAACTACATAAACAGAATATATAATCGGGGAATGGTTTTATCCAGGAATGGATTTGTATTTCTATTGAAAAGCTCTGCCATCCAGCACAGTCCTCTCTAGCGGAGCAGGAGACCAGTATATCTGTAAGGTGTTTCTATGTTTTCCCTGTGTCTGCGTGGGTTTCCTCCGGGTGCACTGGTTTTCTTCAACATACCAAAACATGCAGTTAGGTTAATCAACTTTCCAAAAAACTTTTCCTTAAATTACATTAAAGACAAATGACTATGGTAGGGACATTAGATTGTGAGCCTCCTTGAGGGACAGTTAGTGATAGGACAATAGACTTTGTAAAACGCTGCCTAATATGTTGCTGCATATATATAATGGTTAAAATTATCATTAATAATATTATTATTGACAGCTGTTAAATTTTCTGTCTGTTCCAGTGAATCTCAACCAGGGATCCTCCAGAACTTGCTAGGGGTTCCTTCAGTTTAAATGATTGACCTCCCATATGCTGATGCTTGCAAAGTTCTTGAGCAATAGTCACTTTTCAGAGCCCTTTATATTTGTTTGTATGGTGGCATTCAAATAGAAAAACTGAAAATTCTTTGAGCTTACCACTAATCTAGGGGGCATTTATCCCACAGAAACCCAGATAATTGATGTTAGGAGTTTTCTGAGAGCTAGAAAATATGAGATAGTTCCTCTGGGGTAAAAAGTTTGAGGAAGGATGTTCTGCTCTTTGGATTATTCTGCAAGCCCTCACCAGTAGACCATACAATGGGACATATTATAGAAAAGACTGGCTGGTAGTCTCCTGCACTCTGGGTATACTGGTTATCAGGGTTGTGAAAGCCGTGTCCTGCATTCTAAGTGTACTGATTCTCAGTGGTGTGAAAGCTGTGTCCTGCTCTGGGTATACTGGTTATCAGGGATGTGAAAGCTGTGTCCTGCACTCTGGGTATACTGGTTATCAGTGATATGAAAGCCGTGTCCTGCGCTCTGGAGACACTTATATTCAGTAGTATAAAATATGTTTCATTCACTTTAAAGGATTTTAAAACCTGGGTCTATTCTGTTCCTGCAGTTTATTTCCATGGGGGTCTTTCCTCAGATGTCCATGTCATTGCCTGCATGATATGGACACTTTCCACTTGCTATCCTTTGGCAGGTGCTTGCTGGAATCCTAAAGCATAGTGCCATCCATGCAGTAGGACAGTAGATGAACCCACATGTTGAAGAGTGTCATGTCCAGCTATCTCCACAGAAGGCACCCCACTGCCAAGGGGCACAGTGGGGTGCCTCACAGTGGGGTTCTCCTAACCCCCCAGAAATCCCTACCTAGAACAGAGACATTTAGTTGAATACCACTCAAATGGTGAGCTGGTGGGGAATTTTTGTTCTGTTTTTTTCAATAATCCATTGTAATGGGAACAGGGTGGGGGTGAATAACAGTTTGGCCAGGTGTTGAGCTTCAGCTTGCATCAACAGTGGTAATATTTAGGTTTAAAATTAACCACCCTCTGTTTGTAGCTTATCTCTATTAACATCTATCACACATTCTTATCAACAACAATCAGCACATTTCTATTACCAGGAAAACTGTGAAATTATTTGATAGACCAAAAGAAAAAATAGAAAAAAAACAACAACACACAACATTACAGTACGTAGCATGTTCTTTTATGGAACATGCTTAACCCCCGAAAATAACATTCAAATGTACGAACCTCACTTAATATTAGCTCCTAGCTTGCAAATTCCAGTATACACATAGCCGTCGCTTAATTAATATTTCCAAGCCTTTCATTATATCGTAAAATGTCATGCCCCAAATACCTGCCTTGAAACTATGAAGCACACAGACTTGTATTGTTTATTCACAATAGAACACCGTAGAGTGATTTGCCTCAGCATTCACACATCTAATGTTCTGGTGGGGAGTTCCAGCCTTGGAAAATCAATAATGGAAAATGCCTAGATTTATAACCCTGCCTGGTTATGTCAAGCAGACGTTGCATGGGCAGAAAGTCTACTTTACTGGGTTTGTTGTGAATCAGAGCTGGAAATGTCAAACCTAATTCTAACAATTATTACAACCATTGAATTTTTTTCTTTACTAGATTTTTTTTAATGGAAATTGTTTTGTCAGCATTGCTCTACACCTGGAACACTGCCAGTGAGCAGCAAACTGCATTTGAAAACAAAAATGCTAAAAAATCATTTTATTAATAAAATTGGATTTACACATTCATTTGGTCTTACATATCTGTGATATTAAAAGTCACCTATGATCCCTGTAATTGACAAGAGTTAATTTAATTTAACAAATTTTGTGTAATGTCTCCATAATAGATGCCAATGAGCACTCTACCACCACTATCCTATCCCTCTATCTTTCCCAGGCCCCTGCAAATCACATAGTAAAGTCAAGAACCATATAAGCTTAGAATACTGTATACTTTAGAAATCTTTTGCCCTTTCAAAGATAAACATACACTTTAATCAACACCAGTACCAAATTCTGTCATCATGTTTTTTTTTTAACATATGCTTAATATAAAGATAATTAAACTTTAGGCAGACAGAGGGACAAAGTAGATATTTTACAATATGTGGTTTTATGGCAGTCTTTCATCTTATCCAAATAATTCATCTCTGAACCCTAAAATACTTTCAATTGGTTAAATGGAGTTACCTGTGTAGGCCAAGTATAGAACAACTTTGATGGGGAGATCTCGCACAGGTAAAAATGTGACTAATATGACAACACCAATGATGGACCCCAAAGATTTTTCTTCCTACTTCAAATGAAGTTTGTATGTAGAATATGGGCTATGAGGGTAAGTATTCCCATTTCTACATTACAAAAGGAAAATGTTATCACATTAAGTATCGGAAAATCTTTAAAAGCAATATCAAGTACTTCTTGTGTATATATTTTATTCTTATTTGCTTTAAGTGCTTAATCCTTTAGTTTAGTTTTACAAAGAAAACATTAGGAAAGGGTATGAACATTAGCAAAGCATCATGGTGTATAAGGAGATCCCATGGTATTCTAAACTGGAATGAAGCCACTTGACCCAACATTTAATTCATGTGACTCCAAACTGCAGGATCTGCTTGGTATGGTGGACAGGTAAGCTTATGCTGACTGTAATACCTGTGACCATGCATCCAAATTGTTTTTCTTATTCACTGTCTTATCCGCAAAGGATAAATGAATAAAATTGCCTTTTAAGTATCCAGTCATGCATGACCAGACCTAGTCTGCTTTATTAATATTTGGATATAAGAATAATATTTGGAACTGATCATCGTCCATAAAAAAGCTATTGACATTAGAGGTACATAAACAAATAGAAATACCAAAGACACTTGCAAATGGAAACCTGTTTGAGTTCCATATAAAAAAAAAAAAAAAAAAAAAAAAATTCTTTAACACAAAAGAAAACTATACAAGCAGGAGCGAAGTGATCACTACTGTGTAAATAACATTTCAGCTTTGCATATAGTTCTCATTCATAATGCATATGCTTCTTGTTTATTTTACTTTGCGGTGGCTATACTGTGCTGCCAAAGAATGCCAGCAGTGGGATTACTGTACTGCAGAGCTGTACAATTTATCTTTAACAATCGTAAAAAACAAAAACACTGTATTGAGCCTAGATACAAAGAGCATTGATGACGATTGGATTATTTTAAACCCTAGCATACAAATCTGATATCACCTTTTGTCAGTTCAGTGCAGAGAAAACAACAAAAAGTGATCTGTGATTGTTTGCTATGGGTTTCTGTATTATACAGTTTATGTTTTCTCTAAATGAAAAATCAAATCATTGGCATTTACACAGGAAAGGATCATTGATTTAAATAGGCAAGGGGATCATTTCATCATTAAAGCTGGTGCTGCTGATGCAAGAGACATAACATGTTGCTTTATGCAGAACTCAACTATCCCAATACTTTAAAGATGACTTGCCATCAACATGCCAGAGAAAACAATGAAAAAGCTACTTGAAATCCAGCTCAGAAGCTGCCTACTAGATTTGGGGTAATAAAACACCTGTGGGTGATGGTGAATGATATTTAGTGGACTAGAAATAGCTTGGAAAGCCATTGCAGCTTCTTGGACAAGAATTTAGCATCATAATATACTGCCTTGAACCAATCCAGAGTCTTTCAAATATAAAGAGGCAACTCTCCCTATATTGTCCTCCTTTGCCATATATTAACTGTACATCCTAATTCTTTTTGCTCCCCGTGTTCATTTCAGTGTTATCTGCACAATTGATTTAAACACAGCATGAAGGAATCTGAAATTCAGAAGAGTAACTGAATTACATTGCACTGATCCTTGCAGCACTAATGCTTCTAGGCAAATCACAAAGTGCGCTAACATTTAGCAACAAACAAGAATTTATATTTCTTAAGAAACTTTAGAAATCTACCAATTTGTGTGATCATTATTGCTTTTTTCTTTAAAAATCTGTGCTGCTACATTTCTTGCTGCTCATAACAACCAGAATATATGGTTCATATTTGGTCCTTGACTGCATCAAGAGTTGGAAGCTGCACTGTTGCCATGAGCGACAAGAGAAGACTTTTCGTGCACCTTCGCCTTAGCCAAAAAGCTAAAACATTTTACAAAGCATCACCATGCAATGTGGGCAGAAATAATCATATAACCAATGACCAGCGTAAAAGTTGGCAATGGGAGCTTACCAAATGAAATCTGTGCAGTGGCTGCAGAAGGTCGGCTGCTTGAAGAATCTGGCAGTGAACTTGTGACTCTTGACCTCATGGACTAGTTTTTGCCTTAGCGCTCCTTTGCGACAGAAGAGAGGTTTGACAAAAGGTTGCTCCACATCGGTGCCAGTGCACACCTGAGCCATCTTGTCCAGCTCTTTAGTGCTTATGACCCTGTATGAGATTTCCAGATTCAACAAATGCCAGATGAGAGCAGTGAGCCTATAATGTGAACACCTGGCAGAGAGAAAGCCAGAAGCAGCTCTTTAGATGCCTGTGAAAGTGAGAAATGACAGAGAGGGCTGCACTTAGCTGTGACTCCCTCTATGATGCTACTTGCAAGAACTGGAGGGCAGTCAGCATACACTAGAATAATATGTGTATGTGGAGACAGACACTGGAGACTGCTATCTTAAGAAGCCTGAGAAATAGAAAGAGGGCAGTTCTTAAACATATCCTTCAAAAGGAGGGACTTTTTCTATGTCTAATATAGCAGAACAGGAGGAGATTTCCCTTAAAGGAATACAGGATGCATAGGAATGGAAGGTTATGTAATAGTTAAATGCAAAGTGATACAGAAAATTTCAAATTATAATTTTGCTTTATTCTGTTTTACCCGAATTGTGTATGGCATCTGCTTTAAAATGATGGGAATCCTGGTCATCTCTCTGAATTTGGAATCTAATCCATGTATTATAATTAATACATTGTTACATGTAGTTAGCAAACCAAAAATAGCACACTTGGACACTTGCCCCGATTTGCAGAAAGAAAATCTGTGGCTGTGTAAAAAATGAAGGAAAAAAAGTGTTTCCTCTAATAAGAAAAATCCACCTTTTATTTTAGCACAGGTGACTGTATTTAGAGGGAATAGTCCTACAGCCTATTCTTACCTGTGCTTTGTATAAACACATGTGTTAATGCAGGTTATATGCTTTAGTTCCATTTATTGTCAATGGCACCACAAATTATTTAAGCAAAATTAAAGCTTTTTTCAAAAAAGAAAAACTAAGATCATACAGGTCCTTAAATGCAGAAGGGACAAGCAATGTCACTTCTACAATAACATAACCTTACCTGCCTGACTGCAATTTTTTAAAAATAGACTCACTTGCCCCTGTTCCATTGCGGGCACCGACATCTTCTTCCTCTACCTTGTTTTGATCTTCAGGCATCTTGATTGGTCAGGTCAGAATGATATAACACATATAAATTCAATCAGTCCTGGCAGTTGTAAGGGAAGACAGGATAAGCATGCAGCCCCTGTTCCTTCTTGCCATAAAACCCTGCCTGATCGCATATTTTGAAAGAGGAACTTTGGATCCACGTGGATGTTTTTCATTACACCACCGCTCATGGTAACACTGCCATCGCTTAGAAAACATGAATGTTCATTTTAGTTGCATTGACAACTCAGGCATTTGAAAACACACATCACACTAGGCACAGTAATGCAATGTATCAGGACGGACAAGTATGAATGGGCTCTAAAGTAACCAAAAAAAAATATACGAATTACCTGCACTAGCCCTTCCAGCAGTTGTATGTGAGCATATGCCTAGGCACCCGGATGTGGCAACACATAGGCCTGGTATTTGGCCAGACTAAAGCTGCATTGAAGCAGCAAATGGTGTACATGCATGTACATGTATGGTCCATACAAAGATATATAGAGTTATTTTAGGGCACCTTGTTAGCAAAGCCAGCAAAGACAATAATGGAAGGGGTCAATTTAGGGTTAAGCGTTAAGATTATGGCCCGGGGTTAGAATAGAAAAAACTAAAGTATGAGGTTACAATTTAGGAATTATTATGTCATTCTAAGGGTAACCTTAAAAATATTTGAAAACCCTATCACTAAAATCTCATATTTTGTTTATGAAATTCGAAAAGCTTTCAATAATTTTAAAATCTGAGGGTTCAATAAAAGAGTATCTGGGGCCTATGCCATGAAGGTCCTTCCTTATGTACTTCCTGTATGGGGTGAAAAAAAGTTTTTTACAGTATTCTATGAAAAAAATACATGCCAGTTGTTATTAATACAAGGTATTTAGCAAAAAAGGGGTTCATCCAGTTAGGGTTCAGATATACTTTATAGGTGAATTTGATGCTGAATTCCAAGTAAAGAAAAATTAATACCTTTGTAGTGGAGGACAAAAGTTTATAATGTTTTTGCTTAGGGTTCTCCTTTTTACTTTTACTTGCCTTATTCTATGCCTATTTACCAGCTAGTGTACACCTCTTCTTCCCAATGATCCAGGTTGTGGGCAGGTCCTCAGCAATTTTAGGGTTATTCAAGATCAGTGTTTTTCAGCCAGGGTTTGCTAGGGGTTCACTGAGCAAAGACCAGTATGTACCTCTCAAGTCAGTTAAACTGACACCATGTTTTTTTTTAACGTGAATTTTTTTTTTTTAATTTTAAAAATGTAAGGGTCATCCTGACAGTTAAAGCAAGGTCCCACGGGTTATAGGTCAACACTTTTTTACTGATTGTTTTTTTTTATTTTGCTAAGAAACACCCTATGCTGACAAGTACATGGTGTCAGGTTTTTGTACCAAAAGTACTGGTGCCTAAATGTTTGTTTTATCATAATGTTTTATCGTTACTTTTTGTTTTTTATTTTTTTTTTTAGGCATATGAGCAACACTATATACCAAAGTAAAAATAAACAAACATAAAATCTAAATTCCATGAGTTGAAAAGACAATGTACAAAACCACAGTAAACTAATACAGATATATATATATATTATATATATATTGTATAGAACAACAAACCGGTTAACCTAAGACAGTTCAAGTTGGGATAAGAAGGTATTTTTGATTGTCAATCAGTAACAATACATGAGACAGATTGTTTGCAAACATAGGTGTGAAAACAACATTTACTTTACTGTTGAAGTTAGTAAACAGGTAACCAACTAACAGGTTTTTGGGTCCTATATAAATATATAGGTATATGCTGTTACGTAAAAGGCCATACAGCCTTGAACCTCTCTTCCACTCCACTCATCATATAATTCTCCCTGGACATCAAATAAGCTTTTCGGTTCTGTACTTTCTTCTCATCCACCAAGGCATCATATCCCATCAGTACGGAAGTAGAAACACCCCTCCCTCTGACCGGTTCCCTTTGAACCACCCAGCTTCACTCTAATTACCTATCTATGGATAAAGGGACAAGTAACACCTATCCACCCAAGTACATCACCTATGCGTGAGTTCTTTTAGGGAGAATTCTTGGAATTGAAGCATATGGCTTAGCATGTGGTCTGTTTTTAATATACTTGATTTACTTATAACACATAAATCATCAGTTAGTTGGTTACCTGTTAGCAAGGGACTTTTATTAAAGTAAATGTTGTTTTCATACCTGTGTTTGCAAACAGCCTGTCTTATATATTGTTAATAATTGACAACCAAAAAAAACAAAAACAACACTCTCCTTACCCTAACTTAACCTGTCTTAGGTTAATTGGTTTGTTGCTCTGTACCTATATTTTAGAGGGTTAGTTGCATAGGAGTACACTACAAGGCTATTCCCCAATCCTCTCTACCCTTCTATATGTTATTGTACCTTTTAAAAATACAGTTAGATTTCAACGATATACATTGTTATTGGCACCCCAAGGCACCTCAACAGTGCATGGCCATGCCGCCACTGCACCCCTATATTTATGTGCAATGGAAGCAGCAGCACACCTGCATTTAGAAAAATACACCACATATTTATAGTGGGAACAAACCCTTAGTCCTCACAAATTGGAAAATATAGTCAATTTAGAAGCTCATGATGCTCAAATAAAAAGGAAAAGAAAGATTTTCCCTCTGCTAAGTATTACATAGAGGTTAACATAAAAAAAAAGCCTCAGGAAATGGTAAGAATAACTCCGCACTGGCGTGCCGCAAAGGTTTATGTTTATATGGTAACTAAATGGTCAAATTACAGTTCTATGGAAGCTGCATAAAACTCCAAATGTCTCAGTCTCCATAGTGACCAGGAGCCGCATACAGATACATCGTTCCGTCTCTGTCATTGGATTGGCCCTTCTGATTGGCTGCCAGCAATGTCACTTGAATGATGTGCACTCACAAACAACTCATATCTGCTGGAAGAAAAACAAGTTGTCAGTAGAAACAAGCTTGCACCACATGTACTATTCTCTATCTGACTATCTGCAGATTTTGCACTGCTGCATAATGTGAATCAATTTTTTTTCTGTTGGTGATTAATATTACTCGTCATCTCTAAAGAAAACCCAAACGATATGTGTCTTTATTAGGGATGAGTGAATTTGATTAAATTCAATTATCCGAACAGTTTGTTGAACTGATTGAAAATGTAATTAGATATTCAAACAAGTTTAATTATGGCCCATGCACATTTATGCGTTGCTAAAATGTGCTCCCACGGGATGGGCCATGTGGTGTTGTGGGCGTTCACTTGAATGGCTTCTTAAGCAGTTTAGTGCTGCAAAATCTGCACTATTTCTGGCAGCCCACCATAATGCGGTGCAAGGCAATGTGCTGCGATAGATGCATCCGGGTGTTTTTCTGTGTTATTAGCAATGCATTCTACCAATACAGCTTAACTTTTAAATTGTTACAACACATAGATGTGAATAGAACCTCAGACTTCTAGGACAACATCCTTGCGGGTTGCCTTACAGCTACAGGTGGTCATTTTGGTCAATGAGGTTTTCGGAGATCCCAGGCTGTATTACAGCAGCCACAGAATCTTTCATTTAGTGATGGGAGCTAAATGTTCCATGTCTCTGGCACTTACCCTTATAAGAGCAGCTGAACTATTGTGAGTTCTTTCATCAGGTGGGGCAAATAACAAAAACAGGCTCAGCCTTTAAATAATGTCCAGGGGTTTTATTGAAGAACTCTGCAGGAGAGAGAGGGACAGGTGTACATATTGTCTGAATAGACAGCTTACGTTCTATAGGGCATTGGAGTTATAAATCGAAAAGTTCAAGTCTCTCTACTCTAATTTTACGGGCTAGGAGATGACCAGGCTCCTCACCCTTGTAGACACTCCATGCTAAATTGGGTAACCCATCCTATGATGCCACCAGCCACCAGGCTTTTTAATGTACCTAAAAAACATCTCAGACAGTAGGAGGCTCTCTTGTTTTTCCTACTACCAACCTAAGACTCAAGTTCCCAGTTTAACTGGGTCATAAAGCCCAGGGCCAGTTGGCCCCATAAATTCCTCCATGACAAGTCCTATCCATGCCTCCCCATACTTATTCCCCTCAAAGTACACAGCTCACTGGGCACTAATCTCAATGGCTGGGCACAGGAGTAACATCTTTCACTTATAAGTGGTAGTAATCCTACCCATTGACAGGAGAGGGGACCAATCACTTAGCTAGGAGAGTAGCAATTATAAATAATAGAATAAAAGGGCTCCTCAAAAAAAGAACAATTGCAAATAATTTGTCAAATAGTTTGTCAAATAGTAAAATAGAATAGTTTGTCAAAGAAACTTTGTCAAAGCTGTGGTGTTAAGAGCACAGTCATTTAAAAGGAAAACCTATCTGAAGGAGAATGTTGTTGTTGGCAAATTTACCCCAAACGCTTTACTTGGTGTGGTAATGAGTTAGCCCTGAGTAAAGGGTAGTTAGTGTGCCTACCCTACAGGATGAGACCCTGGATGTCCTGGTGCAACCTTTTCTTCTTCTATGACCTACCTGCCTCTGACAACGCAGGTGGTCCACAATAAACATCCTTATCTCTGTCTCATCTAACCTCAGGTGGACTACAATTGCCATTGGAATACACTCCTCTCATGTCCTTTCGTTGCCACCCGGGTTATACTATCTGCATGTAAGCTATTGCTAATGTTCCCTGCCCAATGCTTATGGGTGTGCAATGACGTGCCTACAACTTTCTCTTCATCTCCAATTAGCTAACGAGTGTTGGGGCATAGGTTGTCTCCACAAGAGCTCTTCCAAAGAATTCTCCTATGCTCTCCTCTTAAAAAAACAATAGGGAGGATGTATTTTTAAGGAGGGGCACAGGTCTTACAAATGATGCTGGATGTGCGCTGCCATATGCAGGCAGGTATGACAACATTGTAGCGGAGGACTGAATCAACCTCCCCATAACTGCTTCAGCTTGCTGCACATCCATTGAGTTGATTGTCAGCACAGTGGCTCAGAGGTCAGCACTCTGGCCTTTGCAGCGCTCAGACACTATCTGCATGGAGTTTGCATTAAGCAATGCCTTTGCTCGCCATCATGGAGATAAAGATGAAACAGCTATACACTCCGTTAATATGGTATGAATGGAGCAAAATAAAAGACTATTGCTTTACTTGATATTCAAATTTATTTGCAAAAAACATAAAAAAAGAATCAGAATTGCAGAAAAACATTTTTGTTTATTTTTTTCAGGTAATAACCATTTACATTTGTGCACCTTATATTTACCTGCTTGCTCAGGGTTTGGTTTTACCATTTACATTGGCACTCTATGAGAGCTATTATCTGCACTGGGCAAAGCATCAACTCCTGAGCCAATACCGCTTTCTATGGTTTACCAGGGGCTTTTAATTAAATGAAGTGGGAATGGCACTTTCGGGCCAGCTGTAAAGATGCCAAGTGAACAAGTGGTACACCTTGAGAAATAAAGCCTAACTGAGCCCTCACAATCTATTACTGTAATGCAGACAAGCTAAATATACAGTAATGCAATAAATATTATATTAAGTTTTTTTGTTTTTAACTGGTGAGTGTTGCAACAAGAGTTAAAATACAGCTGCATAAATAGTTAGAACATCATCATTAGGAATCATGACCCCAGTTAGAGGGAGATCCCAAAAAGACCACAATAAAAGGCTTTCCTTTCTCTAAAATGAAAAAGAAAGTTGTGCATTATATTTCAGCATGTTTTCCTTTTTATGTACAAAAGCAGGTTAGTTCATCACACAACATATATCATAGAGCAATGTATATCCCGCACCTACCTCTACCTAAGTTGATGGCCATAATGATTCAGAGTAGTGGAGTCGACACTCTTTATCAATGAACAGAAATTAAGGCATTGGTCACATGTAGTGAGCTCCACTGGTAATCATAAGCTTATTGCTGCTCTCATTTTGGTTTCACTAATTGGTTTAGCTTATGAACAGAGGCAAATCCCACACAAATTCCATAGTATCGCTGTTGGATTTCTCTGCTCTTAGCTTCAGACATTGTTGTATCCTGAGGCCACCTTGAATAAAAAAGGCTAATATTAGAATTCACATATATACGTGAAAAATGTGCCATACTTTAACTAATCCTATTCTTTGACATTTCTATGAATATACAGTGAAAGATGCTCCAGATTGTTTTAAGATATGTGTGAAACACAGCCATAAACATCACATCACATTAACAACAGTCATCAATGTGAATAGACACTTTCTTGATTTGGACAGATGTTAAAAAAATTAAAATATACATATATGTATATATTTTTTAATGGGAGTAGGGTACAGACAAATTTGTGTCTTGTCATTTTTGCATTTAGTTTCCACCAAGGACCATACCTGCATTAGGTTGGTATGTTCTCCATGTACCAGTGTCCCATCAAACTAGGTCTTTATTTATTTCCTACAACCATAAAACAGACTAAAACATGAAAAACACAGAAATTCTGTATTACAGATTAGGGATGAGTAGGTGAATTTTACAAATTTTTTACAAAAATGGGGCCCATTTAAAAATGTATCTAGTAATGTGGTTTTTGACCAATTGGTAGTGCAAGGTGTTGCGGAAAAACAGTGAGCATATACAGCCACCCCCAGCAACCAAACAGCTGCTTGTTGATCGAGTAACATTGTAACAGACCTGTTGTATCTGTTGTTCTAGATCAGGCATGGGCAAACTACGGCCCGTATACGTCCCAATAAGGTTGTTTCTCCGGCCCTTTCGGTGGTCCACCGCTCTGGCCGGTGCCCCCCGGAGCAAGGTCAGGAGAAGGACCCTGCTGGGGGGGGGAGGCGCAGAGGCCAGAGCCGCAGAACACTTTCTACATTTTTACCCTGGGTCATTGAGGTGGGCGGGGTTCAGTGGCATCATGATGGCATAACCCCGACCACTCCCCCATCGGCCCAGCTCCTCTGTCAAATTTTATATCAGATTGTTGCCCCTGACTGAAGGTTTGCCCACCCCTTTTCTAAGTGTACTTGTAAAGTGTTAGGGCTCATTTACACAATGGGGGTTCACAGCTGCTTGGCTTGAGTTTCTATCTCCTGAAATGCATCTTACACAGGGAAAGCCTAAAAGGGCATAATACGCCATGTATGCCAATTATTGTCTATAGTTTTAGAGCGATCCACTTCCAACCAAATCCTACCCACCAAAACACACTATGCTGGCAGAAGATAATCAAGGCTGAGGTATTAAATATAAAATTAATAAATCCTCATCAGATAAAAAAATAACCGATAAACGGTGTCCTGTTGATTTAGGTGACATTTCAGAAAAAAAGTATACTGTTTATAAATGTGTCTTTTAGCATCTTCCAAAACATCCAGAAGAGTCATGGCGTCAGTGGCCCTGATTTATTAAAGCTCTCTAAAGCTGGAGAGATCACACTTTCATCAGTGAAGCTGGGTGATCAAGCAAACCTGGAATAGATCTTGTATAGGAATCAAAACATTTGCTAGCAAATTATTTTAAGAAATCCATTCCATGTTTTCAGGATCGCCCAGCTTTACTGATGAAAGCTTATTCTCTCCAGCTTTGGAGAGTTTTAACCTCCCTGGCAGTAATCCAGAGTGTGGCTCGGGGTTAATTTTCGGTACCAATAGCACTAACCCTGAGACATAACCGAGGTGGAATTGCCAGGAAGTTTAAAAAGCTTACCTGGTAAGTGGTGCCCACGGCGTCTTCCAGCAATACCCAGGATCTTCTTCCCCTGGCGATACAGCTGGGCATCTGTGTAATCTGGCGATGCCAGGTCGGCATCTACGTCCCCTGCGTGTGAACATTAGGGAAGTGAGGCCAGGTAAAGCAGATGCCAGCCGGGCATCTGCGTGCGAGCCTGAGTCTGGGCGGGGGACCGTGTGGCTGGGAGGCATGACCAGGCAAGAAAATTTAAAATACCGCTGTTACAATTAAAATTATTTATTATTTATACCACCAGGGAGGTTAATAAATCAGGCCCAATGTCTCTCAGTACTGGAAAGAAGCTATTGCTTCTGTACAAAGGATTTAACTATTACTACTACTACTTAAGGGAAATAAAAGGACATTTAGATTTGTGTTATTTTTTTTTCCATGTATAAAGCTTGATTTGCCTTCCCATAGATTTATATTAGAATGCCATCCACTTAAAATTAAATAAACCCATCAACACAGGCTCTATAAGTCACAACTTTTGACATGCTGTAGGCTAGGGCCATGGACATCAGAAATCTAGAAAAGGTGCATTATTTTATTCCTTTATATGTTGTTCTTTGTTGGCAGTTGCTAAAAAAAAAGATAACTGCATGGTTATGATTCTACATACAAGAGACCTGATAATTTATGAATAATCACCTTGGAAAGTGCAAATATAGAAATGTGTTTGAGGTCAGATTAGTGACTGTTGCTCAGGGGAATCTTTCAGAGTTGTAAGTCTATTATCATGTGTTGTATTAGCCTAGGGCCTTGTTCACACTGATTTGCACATGTAGGAGAAAACAGTTTATATACTCACATCATATACTAAATAATATGGGTTTCAGCAATAAATAGTGAGCATCCGATGATCAGTCCACTTACCAATGTTATTAATGACATCAGGCTGCTTTTATTTTCCTCTGCTTCTTTCTTATGCTGGGGTATATCCAACTTAATTAGGTAGGACATTCACAGGCCCATCAGTTATACCACAGACAAGCCTAGATTATGTTTACCTCTCAGACAAGCAGCTCCCTTGTTGCTTCTGAACACAATTGGTCTTTAATTGCCCCTGGCCTACAAATCACATTTAATGCCAAAGTGTAGGAGCAAAGTACCCAGAATAAACATAGGTGCACCAAAATGTGGTGCTCTGCTAAAAAAAAAAAAAAAATTGAAAAATCAGCACTATATTTTAGTGTATTTGGGTGTACCGTGGTCCATTCATTTAAAACTTATCACCTACACAATGCACAACAAAGTGCCTCAATGCATGAATATGCGTGTTTGTGGTGCACAGTAATGTAATGTAATCAGGCCTTAAATGTACATTAAAAAATACAACTCTGTGTCCATATTAACAGTGTCAAATCCACAAATATAAACAAACTTTTCATAATTTGAACCAAATTTAACTTGATTTATTGTACTATCAATGGGTCAATATGGTTACTTACTCACTGCAGTTTGCACTACAACAACCAATCACTGCTCTGCTGCAGTTATATTCTAGTCTATGGGTTTTTTGGTGTCTTTTAGGGCCAGTAGCTTTCAAGAGTTTAAATATGGGAAAACTAAGTGCTGGGTTGGTGGAACTTTCCATAAGCCATGGCATGATAGAACGAGAGATTAGAGCATTTAGCCCTGAAGGCCTTAGTGGTCCAACTAGGCTAAGCTTGGACCACATGCCTTAAGGATAGTATTCCGCAGGGGCTCTCAAGTACCCTGGAATAAATCTCACTGTGCATTGAGATGTCAGTATTGCCATTGTATGTGCTCAGTATTGCCAATTGTATTGAGCCTTAGTTGACTAGAAATTTAGCATTGCAACCTGGTTGAGAATCAGTGTTCAGTAATGTTATACCTTTATCTACGAAGTGTGTTTAGAATTCATCCAGCCATATTTTTCTGCTGAGTTAGTTACAACTACCTCATGTGAAAGACTTTTTTACATTTCACAGCTTGGTTCTTTGCGCTTAATTCAGTAATACCTTAAATATATTAACATATAAAGATATAAAGCACCTCAAAGTAAAGTATATGAAATTATCAAAAAAATTACCAAACACATGTCCACGATATCTAAAGAGCAAGATCTAAAGGGCAAGTGGCAACATTAGCAGGATTTTATCATACTAGTAGAATGTAACAGCATTGATTTGCGTCATCTATTCAGCAATAGCTGATTCCAACATCATAGGCAAACATTAAACTATTCAGGATGTATTTGGAAGTAACAAAGTTTAGCACATTGTTACATTTACATTTGTAGCCACTCCTAGACATTCACATATCCCATGAACACATATGTATGGTGCCCTGATAAAAAGATCAACATTGTTACTTATCTGTGTACAAAATAATATAAACTATGCAGAAGATCAATCCCTTGGTGAACACCACCTATCAGCAAGATAAATTGCTTATTTTGACCATACTGGATTTTTGATGATCTCAGAGCTGTGATTTGTATTATTCAAAATGTACCTAGTTAAAAAAACTTTGTCTAATGTAATGAAACCCTCTAATGCTGAATAAATGGTTATAATGGGAACTTTATGTTTTTAGTATTTTTTTAATGTTTTGATTTGAAATAAAGTTGTAATTATTTTTAAAGTGCTGATCAATTTATAACATTATATTTTCATAATATTACAATTCAATGCTGTGTTTGAGCTTGAATTCCCCCACCAAACTTATAGATACAAAGATGAATACTGCTTGTTCAGAATATTGAAACACTTTGTGTGCATGATCTACTCATAGACTCACATTTGGTTTTGGCAAGTTGGCAATTTCCAACAAAAAGATAAGGCTACCCAGATATTTGTTTTTATTAAAGCTAGGTCACTGACACCAGAACCCGATTTTACTAGAGAAAGATTTGATGGTTTTTCTGAGATTTGTAGCCTAGGCCAATGGTGTAAATGACCACTTGAGTTTATGGCACTCAACTTCCACACAGCCATTTGCATCTGGATCAAAAGGAGTTGGGTGCAGAACCTGCCTCTCCCTAAACACTCGGTTTTGGGACTTATTTAGCTCCGCATTAATTGCTTTGCCTATAACATTTTATTTGATTGTAGTTTTAATTGCATAGTTAACATTGTTTAAGAAGACTAAAAACCTTAAAGCATCTAAAACTCTCTCCGACTTCATTATTAGTGCCAAAGTACTGCAGATATTATCTATTATAGGAGTTTATATATTTACCAGGTCATTGCTTATCACTAATCACTGTTATTGACCAAACCAAGATTTTTGTTCAAATCCATCTTCCAGTCATTGGGACACAATACAAAGATGTGGCATTATGAAGGGTGCCATAAATAAAGGCCAGTCTAATCCTAGGTATCCTGATTACAGCCATCTGATCCTTTTGAGCTATGTTATATTTCCTTCAAAGATTGGATTTTCAATCTCCATTGCCTGAAGACAAAGACAGATGTTTTGGAAAGAAGAAAAGTACAGCATGTACGACAATGATTTTTTTTTATGCTTGGCACAGTGTAAAAACAATGTACGGTGTGCCGCTGATTTGTAGCCGTAAGTTACAAATGATGTTTTATTGGTTTAATTACTGAAAACTGGTTTGGTATCAGTTTCTTTGGATTGCTGCGCATTACGTAACTTAACCTTGTGTTGGTAAAAAGCTGAGCTGATCTGTTGCCAATTCTGCACTTGACTGACCAATCTAATCAAAATTCTGACTGAAACACTTCTGAGCAGTTTGCTAAAGGGGCAGGCCAGCCAGTGGACAATTAGAGACCCAAATGGTACCCATTATTTAAAGCCCCCCACATAGGGCCGCTAGTTGGTGGTTTGTTAGAGGTCCAGGACAGCCAATGAACATTTAGAGACCCAAATGGCACCCTTCCATTAGTTGGTGCCCTAAGTAAGTCGCCTATGTTTCTTATGCCTAGAAATGATCCTGCCCTCATAGACCAACAATAATGAAGAAGAAGGATAGAGCTCATCACCAGACCATAAAAGTACCTGCAACCCCTCGTATCAACCCCTTACAATTCCCAGTGCCGCAGAGCTTAAACTGGTAGACGTAGCAACAACAAAAGAGGTTGGTTCATTATACTGTTGTGCTCATGTGCTATAAGGAGAAAATTGACAATGAAATGAGCTCAGCGTCCTGCTGCTTCTACTTTACCTGTCCATTCGCAAAAAAAAAAGAAAGGATCCCAAGCTGAACTGGGGCATCTCCTTATTCTGCTTGACGGATTGCAATGTGACATGATTAATAACAACCCTAAATTACTGGACACTTGCTTAATTATCCTGACAATCAGCTATTTGTATGAATTCAATACCCACATAACTACAGTACCTTTAGTAACAGGTGGTTCCACTCATCTTTTTCTATTTTTCATATTATCTGATAACTTCTCTACGACCTTGTTTGCCCTTGGGGACACTATCATCTAATATCCCAAAAAAGAGAAAATCTATCCTGTTTCGTCCTCAAGATAGTCACCTAGTATCCCCATAATCAGACATTGGACATATTTAACTCCCACCTGCAACTTTAAGCCAACAACTCAGACTACCATCACCCTTATCTTCTTTTCCTTCATTACCCATAAACTATCACCAATCTTATGCAGGTCTCTTCTCAGTCCCCTAAAGAGGCAATACGGTAAAATGCGTCAGTTTCTGAGACCACTTGATTGATCCTTCAATTGTTTGTTGCTTATAGCTATGTTTAACTAAGAAGCTCTGACCTTGATGTGTGTATGATACCTAGTTGATCGATGTTTCATCATGTCCTAAGGGACTAGAGCAGAATTCTCGTTGTGTCAACAAACACTTATAAAGTCTTTATTGAAACCAATTTGCCATAAAAAGTCATTTTTTCTCCTTAACTTGTCCAATTGAATGCATTTTGCTGTATCCCCTGCAGCCAGAATCCCAATCTGAGTTTTCTGTATCCCCTGCAGCCAGAATGTTAGCCTATTTAACAGGTTCCCAGTAACTGTTTCCAGAATCTCTATTTTGTCCAAAATTCCAAGGCAGGTTTTACCATGATTGGTGGGCAAACAATTTTCCTGGTATTGATGATTCTATTAGAACAGGCTTTAACATGTAAGGGACTTACTGGATGCAGGGTCAGATATCCACCATTGCTGCTGTAGGCAACTTTTGGCACCCAAGTAACAACTTTTCGCTAGTATTGTCTCTTTGTTACAGATCACTTTTTGTATTATTTGTCCTAACCTGGTTAATAGTAAATGTGTAAAGAAAAAAAACAATATGAGATAACTGATGATAAAAAAATTCATACTCGATAACCATATAGGTAATACTTCTAGCCTCCATTTTTTACACAGAAGTCTAAAGTATTTAATGATAAATTGGGCCCCGGGTTGGTGTATTTGGGATTTTCTGTCCGGAATCACAAACAAGGTTTCTCTGATCAGATATCTGCAAACATTTAAGCACAGAAAAAAGTGATGTTGATGCATCATATGGAGAAAATGTATTGAAATCTCATACTGCTTAGGACACAGAAACAGGATCAATGAAAAAAACACGCCAATTGAATCACAAGCTAAGCCTTTAAAGGAGCAAACAATATACCTAAAGCTCTAGCACAAGCACTGTGGTACCAGCATTTCTGGTTGCTAAGCAACTCTACCATCTGCCACAATGCTTTTCTCTGCAGCTGCAGATATACAGCCTTGCAACACCCTTTAATTCCTGTTCATTATGAAATTCATAATAAAATTATTATGGCAAACCTTTTTTTAAGCTGTGGAGCTATAAATAGGGAGCACATAATTATTTTGATGTGCACAGCTGACAATGAATGGACAAATTAATTTCAATTGTTATTTCTTACCATAAAACTGCTAGGCTGATCGGCAAAAATCGGAGCAAAGGAGAACTTGTTGTCTTTACTTCTCAATCTATCAAAACAGAAAATGAATCAAAAGTAGCTTAAGATCACACTTACCATAATGCAACTAATTGTGACTAGGGACAAGCGGGGGAGTTTTTAAAACTCGACCTCGCAGTGAATTTGGCCACTCTCGCTCACTGAAATTGTAAGCCAGAACGGCCGCTGTAAATTCGCCAAACGAGACTGACACTTAAAGCTTTCCTCAGCCAATAAGAGAGCACTAGAAATGTTTTGATTGGTGAGACTTGTCCCAATTTAACCTCTAGTGACAGGGATCGCACACAGGATTTCCAGGTCTGCATGAATGAACTTTGCAGTCACAACTGATTGGAGGCCCGCGAGTGCCTCCAATCAGCTGTGACTGCAGGCGAACTCTCAATGGAGTCTCACCATTGAGTGTTCATCTGCAGTTCAGTTCCCATGGTCACCAGGCTGTACTTATCAGCCCGGTGACCGTAGGAACTGAACTGCAGATGAACTCTCAATAGAGAAAACTCCATTGGGAGTTCATCTGCAGTTCTACTGCGATTCCCGGGCACTGGAGGTTAATTAACTTCTAGTGCCGGGGATCGCAAACAGGAGGATTCCCAGGGCTTCAAGAATGAAAGAAGCCCTAAGAATCCACTGCGATCCCGGGGCACTAGAGGTAAATTAAAGATTTCCTCGATCTTCTGATGGTTTTGCGAAATCGGTTCGCTGAGATTTCGCTCGCCCATCAGAAGTTCGAGGAAATTTCCGTGACAATGCCAGAGGCATTCTCGTTTATCCCTAATTGTGACAACATTTTGGGTACTGAAGAATCTGGCAAATCCTTTGAAAGTGGCATGGTGGGGTAATGAAATTTGCAAATAAAATTATTTTTTTTAAACATGAAATTGTAATTGTTTGCTTTGAGGAACAATTTTTTTTATCAACTTCTAAAGTTTGGTATTGATCCAAGAAAACTTCAATTTTACACTCAAAGTAGACTCAAAGGGCCTGATTTATTAATGTTCTCCAAGGCTAGAGAGGATTCACTTTCATCAGTGAAGCTGGGTGATTCAGCAAACCAGGAATGGATATCTTCAAAGTCATTTGCTATTTGCTATAAAATGTTTTGAACTCTAGACCAGATCCATTCCAGATTTGCAGGATCACCCAGCTTTGCTGATGAAAGTGTATCCTCTCCAGCTCTGGAGAACTTTATTATATCAGGCCCAAAAATGAAGATTGATTATAGCAGGTCATAAATTGGAAATAAACCCATAGCTTTTACTGTTTTCCAAAATAGCTGTATATGCATATAAATAAAATGTATATAAATAAATGTATATGCTACATGTATTTGTATATTTTCAAGTATAAACCAAGGTTTTTGCCATGTTTGCCCTGCCTAAATTAATACTCAGGTGTTTCTTATGTATGTCCTGGAGCAGCATAATACTGGTTTATGTTTCCAGTGAAGGGATTTGACAGATCAGAGCCATCAGACAAGTGCGGGTATTAGAACGTTTGTTACAGCCAATATATGAGGACTCAGAGCCATCTACTGGTGCCCAACAACAATTCACAAAAGATCATTTAAGAGTATGTTACACATCCTAACTAATTTAAAAGTAAAAATTACTTTAACCTTAAGAAGGGAAAAAATATATGTATACCTGTAATATCAGGTAAAAAGGTACCTTAGTTTATATTTACTCATATTACTCAGATTAGTTTAAATTTAGGTATAATCAATATATAAGGGCAATCCTCTAGTGATCACTGTCACAAGTTCCCAACATGTTTATGGCAGCTTTCAAATGAACTTTTAAACCTTCAAATGCCTGATGTAAAAGCTGATCACAAATGTAGTACCCTGACAACTGCATGTCTAAACATAGGCTCCTTCCTCAGCTGTAAAGGATAGGAGGGTTTAACTCAATTTCAAAGTGTTATGCACAGTTATGTACTGGGAGATGTGCTGTAATATTGGGATACACTAAGGTTTGACTTTCAAATTAAAATATAAAATATAAAAATAAAAAAATCAGAATCAGACAAAGTGTGGTATTATGTATTTGTATGCACGTGTGTTTAATCACATCAGTCATTACATCATTACATCATCTCTATGTTATTAACAGCAATTCTTATGGTATATAATATTCAATATAACCTAATAATTGAGCATTTGGTCAATGGTGAAGCTGTTGTAACTGCCAAAGATGCAGAAGTTAAAATATACCTAACCTACATATGTGAATGAAGTGAGTTCTGTATGTAAAGTATGGGGTCTTGCAAAATATGTTTCAGGATTTAGTATATTTTTAAGTATACGTACACTCAAAGTTCAGAAGTTTTTTTTAGTGTCAATAAATTTTTATTAGGTATTACAAAAGGAGATGGAACATTTCAATGAAATTAGTAAAAAACAATATTCAACAATACAGTACAAGAAAAAAGGGGTGTAAAATGTATCACATTACAATTTTTTATGCATTGAATCTTTAGCGGCTATATATTTGCTGGATGTCCAAGTCCTTTGTTGACTATATCATGTCGAGAGGTAGGTTCATGAGGGCTGTTGATTGGGACCAGAGGGGACGGAGTGATATGCGTATACTGGTAACATTGGCGTTCTGAGAAATCAGTCCCTTTTAGGAGCGGCTGTCATACTCTTAACATGAGCTTAAATAGTGGAATTATTACGCTGCCTGAGTTGCAAGATCAATGGTGTCAACGTTTGAAAATCTTGAAGTTTTTTTTACACATTGAATAAAGTTAGCTTTGTAACTTTAGTAAGTTATGTAGGGATATTCCAAAACCAGAGCAGGAGGTGAGGGGGGAAAAATGAGTTTAGAATTTTTAGTGATGGGTGATGGGGTGAACTGCTCCAGACCTTTCTCGAAAATTTGATTTTTTTGGTATCATAAAAATCCTGGTATTGATTTCTTTATGTATTTTGTATAAGTATCCTCTGTACACTGGACTGTTCTTTTTTATCTTTTTTCCTAAAAAAAAACTCTGTGGGGGAAGTCAAAGATCACAGAAAAGATAAGTGTCCACAGTCAACATGGCCTTTGGCATAGTTTATGTTCTCTATCATTCTAGTTACTGGTTAATCAGTAACATTTCTAATTTATATAGAAGGAACAGACTTGTAGGATATGATCTAGTGAAGATTGGGATCTGGATGTTCACAGTTCCAAAAATGGCTTGGAAAATTTACTCCATAGTGGCAGCGTTCCTGATCTTTAATATGCCTACTGCCTTCAGTGATCAAGGTACAGTATGGTCTAGAGGTGTAACTAAAGGTGTGTGGTAGGTATGGGCACAGACAGGATAAAGGGAACAATACATATTATACATGGAAGTTATGTTTGTTGATGTGGCTGACATGTAACTCTCACAGGTATTATTAATTTTTAATATTTTTTAATTATAGTTATTATTTTTTTTAAAATGTTTAGTTATTATTTTTCACTTGGATATCATATTCTATAAAGCACAGTAAATTAAAAAGAAGTGTTTTTTATTTAAGAATTGTCCTACCAATCAATGCACAATTGATAAAAATCCTAAACTGCTTTAGGTAACAAAACTCTCCTGTCTCCTTTTTTTTTGGTGTGTGCTTAACCAGTTTTCGTTTTTGTAATATTTTTTTTTATAAATTATCACGAATCTATTAGTCATGTTATAGCATTTGCAAGTTGCAGATGCAGTAATAACCCATGCTAAATATTTACTGTCCAGTGCTTGACAGGCCAGCTTTCCATAGACTAATCACATTCTAGGTGCTCAGTTGGCATTATATGGTACAGACATCCAGATTTTTTAAAACAAGCCTTCACTGACCTCACTTTAGTAGGCATTATAGAGCAATTCATACTCACAGAAACACTAAATTCATATCCTTCAAGGCCTTTTAATATCAGACAGAAAATGTGCTCTAGAAGTAGGGGCAGCTGAGCTCCATTGTTTCTGCTGTTACATTTGAGGAGGAATTGCTCCACAATGCTCACTGCTATCAAGGTCACTGATTGTGTGTTTTAGAGCTCATCTACTGCATGGTAAAATATATATAAATGTCTGAATTTCTATAGCCACACACATTTTATTAACCAACAACATATATGGACTAGAGTAGATAGCCTTATGTGTGAGCACTTAGTACCGCAAAAAGCCTCGTACTTGAACAGAAACATGGAAAATGGTAAAGACAAGTGGGTTCATCCTGTCTTCCCCTTCCTCTTCTCCTGGCATTTGCAGTGGGTGTACTTCTATGATGCAGAGAACAGTCACTCACATGACATGAGCGTTTCATTGCAAAATTGTTAGCTCTGAATGGCGTGATGACATGCCCCAGAGGTTGTGCAATGATGCCATGGGCTCTCTAGAAAAGTGGGTCGAACAAAGCTAATGATATTAAACCTGAAAGTGACTGGCAGTGCAAGAAAGAGAAAGTAAGAGAAAAAACATGCATTTGCATTCGAGTGTCACTAAACTGAAATATAAAAATTCTCACTGAGCTAACATTACTCTATGAATGGCTACAGTGCTTGGCTCAAAAACCAGATAAAATAATAAGTAACCGAAACTGGTAATAGAGCTTTATATATCTAATTTTAAAGAATTAGTGTTGCCTCAAAGAGCCATTCTTCTTTTCGTCTTTGTATATATATGTTCTAATTACATAGAGGTACTTTACAACAGGAATCACCATCAATATGTACCATTTAATTTTCTTTTATAACCAAGGCCTTTATATGTTTAGAAAGAGTTTATTCAAAATGTGTTATTATGAATCTGCAATGGAGACAGCCTGAAGCTTCAGACTGAAAATGTTTGTAATATGTAGGAAAGATAAATGGTTTCTGTTCTATTTATATTGTGCACAGTGGAATGATGATGTATTGGTTCTAATGTTGCTTGGATATGCCTGGGTTCGGCTGGAAAATAAATCCTAATTGGAATATCCTAATTTTTACCAAAAATCCATTGGTCCTTCAAATATACACATAACACAACTACTGCCCATTATAGCTACTATTTAATTAATATAAAATCAAACTGCAACGGTTTTAGTTTTTTTTTTAACCAAATATAATTTCTGAAAAGCAACACTAGTTCATATGCAGATTTCTGAGATCTCCATCCCCCCATCCCACCCAGGGTCAGACTGGGGACCTAGGACTATTAAAAATGAGAAGGCCCTTCATAAAGTGTTGCCTGCAGTGGAAAAATACTGGCAAAGCTTACTGGGCACAGGTAAACCTATGTAGATAATTATATGTTTGTATAGAAAAGTAGGGCCAATCTAGAAAAAATGTTTTTGGTTTAGTTTTTATATAAGAAAATAGATAACCTTGTCAATGGTCCACTATTACAATTTACGTTATATGTTTAAGGTGTGTAGCATTTACCCCAGTAGAGGCCATCTCTTTGTTCCTGGGTCCTTCCTGGTGGAGTGACTGCAAAAACGCATGCAGGCCCATAGTACTGTTGTATTGTAAAATCCAAACGCAGTCTCAAAACATAGAATACCATCTTCAAGTCAAAGCAACTTTGTTCCTAGCTTAGTAGTCCCGAATTTAAAGCTGCTATTAGATCCTGTCTATGGGGATGGAACTGTAGCCCTCAAGTTAACGACACCACACTTTCTCTTAGCATTCCAAGACTCCAAGTATTGTTTAAACACTTCAAAGCTACTCGCCCAAAAGGTACTGTTCAGGTGGTCCCCTACTCTGATCCCCGATCAGTTGTCCTTTTTTCTGATGACTTTTACAGCGCTGGGAGAGAATGTAACACACACAAATCAATGTGTAGTTAGATCACTCTCAAAACGTTATTGTTTGCACACAGTTTATATAACAGTTCAAAGGCATGATTAGTGCATGATCACATGACTACAGACAACTAGCAGACGTGACAAATGTCCTTGTGGTTCTCTTAGAACAAGATAGTTTTGTCAAGGGAACAGATAAATGGATGAAGGGAGGAAAGGGAGAGTTTCAAGGCAAAAATGGGGGAGCGGACGTTAGTTTACTGATAAGAAGAGTACAACTAGTTTCAACATAATTCAATCATCTACAAAACATAACAAAAGCACAAAAATAATTAACTTCAAGACTCAGCAAAATTCCTCAGCTCCTTACATTTCCCTCTTTTTATCCTTCAAAAAAGCATAACTACTTGGCCTCATACCTTTGTTCCTTTACATACAAATAGACAGCTTCAGGTTCTTGGGCATACATAACTTGAGGAAGCTGAGTGATTCTCTGTAGTACTATCATACTACAGTGGGGTAAGTCAGAGGGGTTACAAGTCATATGGTAACATACATCTCCCTGGGTAATATTTATAGTGTTTAAATATAATTTTTTAATTTTCTGGGAATCATAGGTTTTACAGTTGTTGCAAAAGTTATAAAGGTTATGAAGTAAATGCATATCACTTTCAGTAACATCAGTGTCATTGTAGATAATGCTAAAGACTCTAAGTAGTTTTATGACTGGACTGGAGACAGCAATCAAACAGGAAGTTAACATATCGTGAGTACGATGCATATCAGACAGACAAAACTAGAGCTATTATATATTTCTTTGGCAAGACGTTCCCATATGTTACCATGGGAATCAGCCCAATCACTATACTCAAGTCCTCACCGATGCATAGACAGGGTAGAGTCCTTCTTTAGGCTATGGCTTGATTGGAGACAAATGAAGGGCTAATCTTGAGGATGATAGTGGCAAGTAGTTGTGACCCAAACAAGGCAGAATATGACCACCAGGGCTCCAAAACTGCAGACAAGCATCCGAGCTGGTACTTGCGAATCAAGAAGAATCATCCTGGCACTGGATCGGCGGTGCCTTTTCAGTCTTGAAGCGTGTATCCAGGTGGGTACTCCACTGGTCAGCACGGCTGTTCTAGTGATGGCTTGCACGGTGACTGGAGGTCCAAAGGGCGGATCCAAGGATTTGTGCTTGTGCAGAGCTTTAACCAACACTACGTCTCCACGCTTGAATGGGTACGTCGGTTGAGCTGTAGGGAGAGGAAAAGAGAGAGATTTCTCCGTAGTTGCTATTCAATTTTTCAGTTACTTAGCTACATATTGATCCTGAATTTGTTGTAAGTCCCCCGGTAGTAAGATAAGGGGTTCTTTGGCCCAAGGGGCGGGGAATGGGCGTCCCATTAAAATTTCAAAGGGTGATAGCCTATTAACTGGATTGGGTGTCATTCTTATTTCTGCTAGCACGGCTGGTAGGTATTGGTCCCACTTAGGGAATGTCCCTCCAGTTGCTTTCCTAAGTTTGTCTTTTAATGTCCTATTCATCCTTTCTACTACTCCAGCAGTCTGGGGGTGATATGGGATGTGGAACTTCCATTCTATGTTCATCATTTTTTAAATCTCCTGCGTAACTTTAGAAGTGAATGGAGTGCCACTGTCTGAGCTTATTCTCACCGGGCATCCAAATCTGGGGATGATCTCCTTGCATAGTATCTTAGCTACTGTCCTTGCCTTTTCTTTCCTGACTACAAAAGCTTCTACCCATCTGCTGAATCTATCTGTAATCACTAACATTATCTGAAATCCACTGGAAGCCTTTGGCATGTGTGTGAAGTCAATTTGTAACTCTTGAAATAGACCCTGTGGAGGTAACAAATGTTCATGTTGTCCTGCTTTCGTTCCTTGCACGTTATTTCTAGCACATGGTAAACAACGGGAAAGTATGGCCTGTGTATGTTCCTTTAAATTTTGGGCACAAAATTGTTTGTTTATTTCTTGTGCTTTGGTTTTAACGCTTTTGTGTCCTAAACCATGGATTTGAAAAACAATGAGGGGTACTGCTATTTGGGGCAGCCCTACTATCCCTCCTTTTGACCAGAATCCAAAGGAATCTAAGGTCAGTCCTTCCTTTTCCTGGAATTCAATGTCCTGTCGGGTGGGGTGAAGGACTGGAATTGTGTTAGAAGTGTGTTGGTTTCAGTGGAAGGTGGGATGGCAAGCAGAAGTGTATCAGGGGGGCTAGTGGTGGGTGTGGTAGACTGCAGTGGTTTTGGCATGAAAATCTGCTAGTCTGTTGGCATTGAAGAAATTGGAAGAAATGTGTGCTTGACATTTGATAATGGCTACTTGATTGGGGAGGTGAATGGCTTGCAAAAGTTTTGAAAATAATGCTGAATGGGTTTTCCATCAGCTGTGGTAAAACCTCTTCGAGTCAGTGACCATGTTTACAGGTTTTCCTTCTATAATTTCACAGGCTCTGGTGAGCGCTATCAATTCTGCGGCTTTGGAAGAGTTAACAGAGGTGGGTGTTGGGTGTTGTGGATAAGTCGGAACCTGGTGTTGATGTGGTATGTAATTCAGTGATACATGAGTGTGACTCCGGCACTTCATCCTCTGGCCCTTTAAGATTTAAGAGGGCATTGAGCACAGCTACAGGACCGCTGGTAGCAGGAGCATATTTTACACTTAAGCCTGCAGTGGATGTTAGGATAACTTCATAACCAGACAACCTTTGTGCAGTGTAGTACAGCATGGGATGTGTAAAGTATCGTCTCGTGAACCAAAGTTAGAAGTGAGATATTTTCTACAGCCACTGCGCATGATGCCAGCATGTCTGCGTGAAAGAATAATGAATTTGTTAGGATACATGGAGATAGAAAATCAATGGCTACAGCATTAGCGTGCAAACAGAAAGCAGGAGAAACAGTAAGTGATTATGCTCGAAGGTTTAGGAAAGTGTGGAAGGATGAGGCAGGTCTAGGATTAGGAGGAGATTTGAATGTTGTTTTTACAAAGTCACTGATTAATGGATTAATCCCTGAACATGCTAAAACTGCCAAAATGATTATCGATAACTGGAGCATATTACCCCCACAGGATATAATGGGACAATTGTTAACTAAAGACCCGGCAGGATGTTTTGAAATAACTAAACCGTCAAAGCCCCATGTGCAGGGACTTCTTTATTCAGGGAAACCCAGAGGGTACAGAGGAAGTGGTGGAAGCAGAAGAGGCAGACAGTACAGGAACGACAATAGAGGATATGGAAATGTTAGAATGAATCAAGCATGTTTTGCCTGTAGACAGGAAGGTCATTGGGCCAGAGACTGCCCTACACACCAACAGGAGTCAGTACAACAGCAACCACATAGCACGCCAATGCAGCCACATTCAGCTCACAATTACAACCAACCTACCCCAAAGTACCCTATACAATGGGGAGGCAAATCACATCAAGCATAGGGATGCACGCAGGAAGACTCCACCACCACTATGTTACAGATCTCTGACCAGGCTGATGAAAACCCAATAATCACATTAAAGTAGGACATTTCCTAATAGACTTCTTAGTAGACGCAGGAGCGACTTGTTCTGTCCTCCGATCATGGTCGGTATCATCTACACCTTGTGGGCCCTCTGGGAATAAATGGAGTCATTACCCCTACACGATGCACACCTCATATCTCCATATGTACAGTACATGGAGAATACATTACACATCAATTCAAGGTATTACCTAGTTGTCCAGTTAATTTGTTAGGAAGAGACCTGATGGGATCCCTGGGAATGTAACTGGTTGTTGACCCAAAGGGAAGGATTAATGTCAATACAACCTTGCAACTGACCTTATTGGATTTTCCAGTTTCTGACAGCACATGGTCCACCGGACCTTATGACATGGGATTCCTGGACTGCACCCCATATACAGCACTCACAAAACCACATACACCAATAAACCAAAAGCAGTATCCTTTAACTAAAGACAAAGAAGATTCCTTAGCACCCATGATTCAATCTTTCTGCCAGCAAGGCATACTTAAGAAAAACTTCTCTCCTTACAGGCACCAAATATCCCATAACAAAAGTGGCATATGAGGTCAAAGATTGGCTGTCATGACTGTCTGAAAATGTACTACCTATACAGCAACAGACAACCAACCAAGTCCCAAGGACCAAGTTCCAAAACTATTTAGAATTATACCAGAAAATGCTAAATTTATCTCCTAAATACTTACTAACAGTATACACACTAATTAGGACAGTGCATATTTCAGCATGATGGATTATTACAGCCCCCAGGAGCAAGGAATGAAAAATATTTTTAGAAATAGGACCAGAGGTGTAAGTTTGGTATGAGCTCATGTTAACCAATTTAAAAAAAGGCAATCAACTTAGGTAAAAAAATAGGCATTTTGGACACCCTATCTATACACCTAAATTACAATGGCTATTACACTTATACTAATAATGGCTCTAAAAAATCTCCTAAAAAAAAACTTCTTCTTTAAAAAAACATGGAACAATTATTGGGGAAGTACAAAATTGTTTAGAATAATACAAAAATTGGATCTCACTGGGACCAATACATAATACAAGCTCATTAGAGACCTCCCTCCTATACTCTTCCATGTAAGGACCATGGGACATGCATTCCCCCAAGTCTAAACCAGTGTTTCCCAAACAGGGTCCCTGGAACTCTACAGTTCCTTCAGAAGTTGTTGGGGGTTCCTTGAGCAATGGATATTGTGTTCAAGTCAGTTTAACTGACACCAATGATGTTTTTCCTATCTATAATGGTGACATTTCTTATACTGGTCTGCAATGTAGGAGGCATTCTTCCCACTGACTGACAAGCTAATGTACCTATGAGTTGTGGATATAGTTTATATGAGTAGTGGATTATAGCAGGAGTTATCTGAAGACTTAAAAGTTTTTTCAAGGGGATTCCCTATGTTATAAAAGTTGAGAAAAACTATTTTCTCATATTCTTCTCACTCTCCTTGTGGTAACAATATTTCTACATCCTAATTCTCAAAGACTAGAAAGTAGACACAATGATACTTCTCTTTAATAATGAAAATTAAATATATCAGATATATCTACTTTATTTTAGTTTCTCCTAACTTTACCTTGCAAAGCAATGTTTTCGGTATAGATAAGACTTTATTACCACCTGAAGTTTTCTGTGCTTTTCTGTTCTTCATCCTCTGTAATGTCAGGAACATGTTATTATTAATTATATTATTATTATTATTATTATTATTAGGCAGTCTTTATATAGCACCCAGATTTAATTCAGTGCTTTACAAAGAACATAGACACATCACTAGCTGGTCCTCAAAGGGGCTCACAATCTAATGTCCCTACCATATTCAGGTGTATTTTGTTACAGTCTAAGGTCAATTTTGGGGGGAAGCTGAATAAGCTAACTGCATGTTTTGGGAATGGAGGAGGAAAGCCACACAAACACAGGAATAATCTGCAAACACAATGCACCATAGCATCCTAGTCGAGATTCGAACCTAGCACTGCAGAGTGCAAGAGCGCTAACCTCCGAGCCACCATGCTGCCCAAAAACCTTTAATCGAAAATGCATAGAAAATTAATTATTCCCACAAACAACAAGTACAAGCATTTACAATACTAATGCCAGAAACACTGGCCCTGATTTATTAAAACTCTCCAAGGCTGGAGAGGATACACTTTAATCAGTGAAGCTGAGTGAGCCAGCAAACCTGGAATGGATTTCCTAAAAGTCATTTGCTGTTTGTTAGCAAATGTTTTCAATCCCGGACCAGATCCATTCCAGGATTGCTAGATCACCCAGCTTCACTGATGAAAGTGTATCCTCTCCAGCCTTGGAGAGCTTTAATAAATCAGAGTCCCTGTGTCTAAGCAGGATTTTTTTTTTAGGATTAGTTTTGCTTCCTTGTCTATGTCTGAGCAAAGGTGCACTTTAGGCTGCAATATATGCAAATTCCTGTGCTGGTTGAAACATAACCGAAATTGCAAAACAGGAATGATCAATATCAAATAAACTGCAACTTCTTCTTTTTATATCTGTAACAGCATTGTGTTTCATTCACTGAGTGGGTGTATGTAAGGCCAATGATAAGGCGTAGCTGTAAGTAAATATCAGGAGGCAGAATGGACACTCTAGCGCTTTAAGGGTAAAGCAGATATATTGCATCAGACGTTGACCTAAGCAAAGGATGGCTGAAACAAACATATTTTACTGGTACACAGTGACCGGTGTAGCTGCTTGATTTTTTTTTTCTTCTAGTTCTAGATGTCATGTAGTTCTTTATTGGAAATTACAATTGTTACCTTACTTTTGGATATTGCAATCCGATGAATCAAACCCTTTCTTTTTACTTTCCTTTTTCTTGTCTTTTAGAGTTTCTTTTTTTTCTTCCTCTCTAAATGCTTGGCACAGTGACTGACTGCTGAATCCACATATACTGTATGTAGTCTTTAATAAACACCTCTGTTTAGATGGCAGAATTTTCCTCTGATGCTCTTGAAATGACATATTTCAAAGATAACAAAAAAGAACACGATTATCTGTCTACAAAATCAAACTCCAGAGAATTTCTCAGACATAAAAACAATCTAATTACACTAAACATTATTAAACTGGAAACCCTGTGTATTTTGCTGATAACGGCTCTAGAAACAGACCTGTCACAAGTAATATACAGACCTTTAGAAGTTCTTTGACATTAGCCCTGCTATTTATAATTGTCCATAACATTACATAGCTATGGATATTTTATAGCAATACTAAATTAATGGAAACGTGTAATATAATTTTATAAAAAAGCAGTGAATGGGCAAGTATGCCAGGAAGAGCGGTAGAAATGGAAACCAAAAAATATATAAATATGTAGACCAGGGAACCATAAACTAAATAAAGGTTAGGTCTAATGTATATAAACAGGTCCATACAGGAATTTGTATCTTGGTTCACGAAAAATATATTTTAATATTTAAAAGTCAACAATATTTTATTAGCATATAAACCACATATAAAAATCACATAAAAGATAAGAAGCCCAAGATGGTAAGCGGGTCCAAACGATGGAAAAAAAAACTTTTTTTGTAATTTATCTAAATCAGTGAGATCTAAAATCACACCAAGGGTGTACATCAAAAAATTACCAATATGGAAAGAGTAATCTGTCTTACCCTATATGGAACCACAGCTATTAACCTATCATAAAGAAAGATCACACAAAGCAGTGGTTGATGTAGCTAACAGTGGGTCCCTGTGCAGAACTGGCTTGGAGACGTTGTGGGTTGTCTGAGAAGGGTACAGAGCCATCATGTAGTGACACACTTTGCAGCTCCCTATGTCTGCCCCTGAAGTAGGTAAAATGTGCTTTTCCAGAAAAAAAGGAAGCAATAAACCCGTTTATTATTGGAGGATCCCTATTGTAAGAGTACATTTTTCTTAAAGTGTCAACTACTACCCTAGTGGGGTCATGGATAGGAATAAAAGTCTGACAAAGGTCTAAAACTCTCCCATGTCCAACGTTAGGTTTTAAAGCGGTATTTCAAGATAAATCTTAATATGACTAATCTCACGTTACGCCCAATGGATTAAGTAATGCCTTTTATTTGGACGTATGAGATGCTGCAATGCTACCAACATGGTATTGCAATGTGGTCACCTATGAATATTTAACAGAAGGTCCAGAAATGTAATGTAAGGGTAAATTTATATTTTTCCAACTTTGGGATATTTCTTTGTTGCAACACGCACAGTTCAAAATTGGTACAGACATTTTATTGTAGCATAAAACTGCTTTATTGGTTATCAGATTAGCGACGAGAATAATGCATTGAAATGTTAACTATGCTGCTGCTAGTATAATGAGGCTACATGTACCGTCACAG
This sequence comes from Pyxicephalus adspersus, assembly GCF_032062135.1. NCBI lineage: Eukaryota > Metazoa > Chordata > Amphibia > Anura > Pyxicephalidae > Pyxicephalus > Pyxicephalus adspersus. Next base: position 12,248,137 of record NC_092868.1, read on the forward strand.
TAGGAATGAGAGTTTTCCAGGTTACTTCCGGTCTCTTTGGTTACCTGTGGGTTTGCTAATGACTATTCTTGCGTCCTTAACTATGAACATGAATGCAATTCCTGTTTAGTAGAATGTACGACATAATAAGCAGAAGCTTCTTTTCAAGTTTCCATTGACATCTAGTGAAAATAATTAGTATTACATGAATAATAAAAGAAAGAAATAATGACTGTAAAGCATTCTAGTTCAGCATTTGCATTCAGCTCTCAGCTTTTCTCGGAAACCCAATGTATTTTAGCATCTGCCTCTGCTAGACTGGGAATAGTTTTCTGAGATTGCTGTGGATTACTGAAGATCTCTATTATTTGAATTTATGAATATCTGTGATAACAATAGGTCTCATTGCTTATTGTTTTATGTGAGGCATATGTCTATCTATAGCTAGTTTACCTTTCTATCTGCTTTTAGTCAATCTCAGGATTCTAGGATACTCAATTATTACCTTTTGAGTAATGGTAGCCATGACTATACATTGCATGTAAGCTTTGCTTTTTATGCTGCTACATTGAAATGCATATAATATTTACACTGCCTGGCCAAACCAAAAAAAACAAATTTACCACCTAGATTTAACCAAGCATATAGGCTTAGATTGCTTTCATTTGTCATGCAATGTTATGGATTTAATATTATGTTATATTATATATATAATGTTATGTTAATATATATATATATATATATATATATATATATATATATATATTATATATAATAATGTTATATATATAATATATAATATAATATATAATGTTATGTTAACCCTAAACCCAGAACCTAACCCCATTGAGGACCTTTGGAAAGTGCTAGAGAGGACTCAGTGGTCCAATTCTGCCACATCATACAAGATCAAGATGAAAGTATAAAGCAATTTTGGACAGAAAAAAAAATGCATTGCATGACATTGCATAGGCTTAGTGAAATCATACCACGGATCAAAGCTAAAAATGGCACAATAAAATATTGGAGTGTGTAAATAGTACAGTAAATTTTATATTTGTACAAAGCAATATAAGACACTATTAAAGTCTTTATAATATTATTATGTTTTTTAGATGTCTGCCCTACAAGAAAGGACAATCCTATTGGTCAGACATGCCAGAAAGCTTGTACACAAGATCAAGATTGCACAAAGAATAAACTGAAATGTTTGTGTGATGGAAACTGCGGAATGAGTTGTATCAGATGTAAGTACAAAAAAAGCAATCTCTGTACAGATTACAGATTACATGTTTGAATTTTAATAATAAAAACCAAGCCAAAACCAAAGAAATTTAATTTAAAGTAAGCTGTCGATGATATTTTCATCATTCATTTTTTAGGGGAATATTATCTGTACACCTTTCATGGATGCAAAGCTCTCAGAGTTACTTATGAGCAGATTTCTTAATTTGCCTACCACAAATGTAGCACTCTGCCCAAACTCGTTATCTGGCTATATAGATAAAGCAAACTTCTACTCACAAGATCAATTGATCATCAGAATTCCATTGATCAAACCAATCTATAAATTGGAATATTTTTTTTTTTTTTTTAAACCAGAAACAATACTCAATTTGGTTTAAGCGATCAAATTTTCCACCAGGTTCAATCCAGACAATTTTGATCTCATCTCTTTGTAGTTGATCAAAACCACAAGTTTCATCATTGAGAATTTCAGCTTAATCAAATGACTTTATTCAATATAAAAGGCACTGCCAAGGGGGCGTGGCCGGCCGATGGCGGAGTAGGCAGCAGAAACACACTGCTCCGTGCTCCACGAGGGAAAGAAGCCGCTTAAGCAGCACACTGGTGCCTGTACTGCACACCTGATGGGCCCTAAAACAAAGGGGGGGCAGAGGAGCCGACTCGGTGGGGAAACCCCGGGATCCAGCAGCATCCCGGGCTTGTTTTCTGCAAACCTCAGGGCCGCGAGTACACAGGCCGCAAAGCCGCGGCCTCAATTACCAGAAGGAGCCGGATCGCGGACGGATGCGGTCCGGAACAGCCCCACATCTCCTGGACATTCACCAGACCAGGTCAGAGAGCAAGGCCTGGACATGGGGACACGCTCACCAGGTAGGATGACTGGATCCCCAGACCACACTTCATTGCCTCCCAGTTTAGTATCCCCTATGGGGGAATCTTCTAAGGCCTTATTTTCTCCAGGACCAGAGGAGGATGAATGGGATTGGAAAGCCCACTTGAGGGCGCTCCCAACACACTCAGATCTTGATCACAGTATAGGGAGACTTGAAGCAAGCTGCAAAGCAGAATTTCTCCATATTCAACAGACTTTACAACAAGTCTCTAGTACTACTAGTGCCCTTCAGGGCACATGTGCGGAGCTTTCTTCTCAAATGGTGGCTCATGAGGCTATTTTGGAGCGCCAGGCGGCTCAAATTAGAATGTTGTACCTAATGCAAGATGACATGGAGAATCGCAATAGGCGCGATAATATACGTATCCGTGGTTTACCGGAAACGGTACCTAATTCTGAGTTATACAATGCTGCATACTCCATTTTTGCTCAGCTATTGGCGATTCCCCCGGATGTGGACATTGAAATTGATAGAGTTCACAGAACCTTAGGCCCTAAGGGAAGAGATACACAACGTCCACGAGATGTGATATGTCGGGTTCACTTTTATAGAACCAAAGAGGATATTATGAGAAAAGCCAGGGCTACCAATAATATTGAATATGCTGGGGCTCAAATACAACTGATGCCGGATCTATCCAAACATACCCTTGACCTCCGAAGAGCTATCAGACCTTTGCTGGATGTGCTCCGTGATCGAAATATTCCATACCGCTGGGGGTACCCATTCCACCTTATTGCTAGATTGGGTGGCAGGAATTATTTCCTCAGAGGCCCAGAGGATCTACCACAGTTTTTACGGAACCTTCAGCTTCCTGAAGTACAAATACCAGCGTGGCCCGAAGTACCACTGTCCTTGCCTTTTGGGTTTTTTAATCGTCCAGATCAACGCCCAACAGCACCCTCTACCTCTTCTTCGCCTGGCAGGCAGCAAGGTCCTGGATCAGGAACTGACTCTTCTAACCTCATGTCAACTTCACATCTCTGATGACCTCCATGCTTCAACTACTGTTTGGATGCAAGCCCTGCAGCCCGTTTGAGAGGGTCTCAGCTATACAGTGATGAACTCTCCTTTCAAGTGCCTTGAACACCCAAATGGTGGACCCCCTAATTGGACATGTTTTTTTCCTGCTTTGTACTTGAGTTGGCCTTTATTATTTTTCTTTTGTTTGTTTTTTGTCTTTTTAAATTGTTATCCTCACGAAGGCCTACAGGCGGGTCCGCCCACTGGTAATGTATGGAGTCTTTTCATAATCCTTATCTGAGACGGGTTACTAGTTTTTTGCTGTTATTATGATTTTTGGTTTAGAAAAGAGGGCTTGCTATATTTGTTATACCTCTATGGTCTCATTACTCTTTAAGATCTGCTAGATTTGTTCTAGTTCTGCTTGGAGCCCTACGGGTTTAGTATAATTTTGGCTTCTCTTCCGAGTGGATGCGGATCTGAAAGTTCTAGGTTGTTCTCCTATTGACCCGCCACATTCCCCCACATAGGAGAACCGCCGGTTTAGGCGGCATTTACGGTGTTACCGTTTAATTTAGATTGCCCCCTAGTCACCTGGGATTCGGCCCGCCCCAGCTGACTGCTACTTCCCCCCCCTCCCTCAGTTATACCTATTTATACTTCCCATTCCGACTGGCCTACTTAAATAGTTTTACACGCTCACAGGTATTAACTAGTGAGTGGTACACTGTTTATATTGTCATCTGCTAGATTTTCCAGTTCTAGACCTACGAAGTACTTTTAGTTGCCAACATGTCCACTACCCGCTCCTCTACCTCGCAAGGCTTGACAATCCGTACCCTTAATGCCAAGGGCCTTAATGGCCCCAATAAACGCTCTCAACTTTTATATAACCAGCATAAAGCCAGGGTCCACATTTTAATGCTTCAAGAAACACATTTTCAGTCTCAAAAAATCCCAGCACTACGTAACCGCTATTATACTACATGGCTCCATAGTGCCAACCCTGAAGGTAAAACGAAGGGCGTGTCTATAGCTTTCCATAAATCCATTCCGACTAAGATCTTAGACACCTGCATTGATCCGTTAGGACGCTTTGTGTTGGCAAAAATCTCCTTATGCGATAAGACCTATACGGTTGCCTCATTCTACTCTCCTAATCAACAGCCGACCTCAGCAGCGATTCAGTTTTTAACCAAGCTTAGTACATTTGCAGAAGGTGCTGTGATATTGGGTGGAGACTTTAACCTCCCTCTTGACCCGAAGGTTGACACATCTACAGGTCATTCCTCTATCTCCTACTCCAAATTGAATGGGTTAAAGGCCAAATTAAATGAGCTTCAGTTGATTGATGTCTGGCGGCTCCTGCACCCTGGCGACAAGGACTACACCTTTTATTCCAACCCCCATCTTACTTACTCTCGTATTGACTATATTTTTATTAGCCATAGATTACTGGACTGGAAACCAGAAGCGTGTATCGAAAGCTGCCCTTGGTCAGACCACGCCTCAGTTTCCACCACCCTCCAGATTCCTGTTGGAGGGCTCAGAGGGTGGACTTGGAAATGTAATGATTCTCTTTTTAGGGACTCAGTCTGCGCAGGAGCAGTGTTGGATACCATAAGAAATTTTTTAAAAGACCATGAGTCTGACGAGACACCTTTACCTTTTCAATGGGAGGCTCTTAAAGCAGTGCTCCGGGGGGTTTGAATTCAGCAAGGTTCTAGACTTAAGAAAATTAGATCACAAGAGATTATGCGTACACTTGATAATATTAAGGAGTTAGAAAGATTGCATAAAAGCAATATGTCCTCAGATGTGTTTATCGAATTAACTTCCGCAAGAAGACATTTACTTGAACTCTACGATCTAGCGCACCAAAAGTTTAGAGATAAACATCGCAGATCCTTTTATCAATTTGGCGAGAAATGTGGTCGTCTTTTGGCGAGGGGGCTTCACCCCCGGCCGGCGGTTACCTACATCCCACACGTACGGAGCCATACAGGTGCCCCTACCTCCTTCCCGCAGGAAATATTGTCGGTGTTTCAAAAATATTATGCTGAGTTATATAATATTCGAGCCTCACCGCACTCCACTATTTCCCTCCAAGATTATATAGCTTCCACTGCACTACCGGAACTAGACCCGGCAATCTCAGCTAGCTTGGAATCTGAATTTACGGAAACAGAAGTGTCTGCGGTAATTAAGAATACTCCTGCGGGAAAGAGCCCAGGTCCAGACGGATTCACGCCCAAATTTTACAAATTATATATCGAGGCTTTGGCCCCGTTCATGACTAGGGTGTTTTCATCTATATCTAGTGAAAATACTTTCCCTACTCAAAGTCTAGAGGCGCATATCACTGTCATTCCCAAGCCAGGTAAGGACCATTCAATGTGTTCAAACTATAGACCAATTTCTTTAATTAATGTGGACGCCAAACTTTTCTCTAAATTAATTGCTAATCGATTATCTTTATATCTACCGGATCTGATCCATATGGATCAGGTCGGTTTTATCCATGGACGGGAGGCCAGAGACAATACACTCAAAACATTACTAATTACCCATGCCGCCAAACTATTTAAAATCCCGGTATGTCTTTTGTCGGTGGACGCAGAGAAAGCCTTTGACAGAGTAAATTGGGAATTTATGTACCAGGCATTACGCCAGATAGGACTAGGCCCCTTGATGATGGCTAGAATAGCCGCGTTATACTCTGCCCCTACAGCCGGGGGGGGGGGTTAATGGGGGCCTGTCGGAGCCGTTTTCTATTGTTAACGGCACTAGACAGGGCTGCCCATTGTCCCCCCTCTTATATGCTATAGTAATGGAACATCTGGCGGTGGCTCTGAGAGCAAATGAGAATATACAAGGGATAAAGATTGGACAACACCATTTTAAGATATCCTTATTTGCTGATGATCTCCTAATGTATATATCTTCCCCACAAACTTCTATGCCGGCGATCTTGGAGGAGTTTGAAAAATTTGGGATGTTGAGTAATTTTAAAGTGAATTTCGACAAATCTGAGATACTAAATGTATCACTCTCTCCTCTCCAGGTCCAATACATTAAGACTCATACGCAGTTTAGGTTTTGTACCGAGAAACTCAAATACCTAGGGGTCTTTATAACGGCTGATCCAGATAAATTGTTCAGCTATAATTATGATCCAGTGCTGGATAAAATAAAAGTGGAGTTGGGGAGGTATAATCTCTTACCCCTATCTTGGTTCGCTAGGATCAATACTCTTAAAATGGATGTTTTACCTAAACTACTCCATGTCTTCCAGACTATTCCGATCCATCTATCGCAGGCCTTTTTAGGTAAAATACAGCAGTTGTGCAGAAAGTTCTTGTGGACCTCGAAACGCCCCAGAATAGCTCTTAGATATCTTACTAGACCTAAAACGTTGGGTGGGGCAGGAGTCCCGGATATCAGATGCTATTACAGAGCGGCCTTGTTGACCCGGGTGGTAGACTGGTTCCATAATAGGGACCGGAAGAGCTGGGTAGGGTTGGAGTATATTCTATCCCCTGTTGACCTCCGTTCCCTGTTGTGGATAGACAGATCTAGGCTTCATACACTCCGCTCTCTCCCAAAGGTTACTCTTGATCTTTTAAGGGAGTGGGACGTTTTAGTTAGGGGGGGCCATGTGTCCTCTAAAACAGGACCGATGACCCCCCTGTTTGATAGTCCCTCATTTGATCCCGCAATGCATGTAGACAAATTTTTATCCTGGACGGCTGAGGAACATAGACAGATTTGTAGTGTATTGCAGAATGGGAGGGTTCCGTCCCTCTCCTCCTTAGACGCCGAGGTGCAGCAGATGCCGAACGCTTGGTTTTTATATCTCCAATTATCCTCTTTTGTGGCTCAGTTTTTAACCTCTTATCCAACGCAGAGGAACCTCACAGCATTTGAATTATTACTACGTTCTGAAAATAGGCCGACTCATGTTATCTCTCAAGTGTACGGGATATTAATTGGGTTGCCTGCTACCAGGGCTCCCACCTTTACGAGCTATTGGGAGAAAGAATTGGGAGTAATTATTTCACCTCTGGAGTGGGAAAAGGCGTTTGTGTTAACCCATAAAATGGCTCTCCCGTGCAAGGCCCAAGAAACTAATTATAAAATTATGTCCAGGTGGTATGTATGTCCCACAGACGTTCATCGGATTTCTCCCTCAATTTCTGACAAGTGCTGGAGATGTGACTCTCACCGGGGTACATTGTTACATATTTGGTGGGATTGCTCTGGCACTCGCAGGTTATGGGATCAAATTTCAGACATTTATAATAATGTGACAGGCTCTAATTTAAAGCTCACCCCTCAAATGGCCTTGTTGTCCATTCTCCCTGGGTCCTTTAAGGAGTGCAAGAGGGATGTGCTCCGTCACTTTCCCACAGCGGCCAGAACAATTATACCTCGCAAATGGAAACAATCTCAGGCACCCGCCACGAGAGATTGGCTGGTGGAAATGGAAAAGATTCAATATATGGAAAGATTGATAGCTGAGGATGAGGATAAGTTGGAGCAATATAAGCTGACTTGGTTGGCTTGGGACTGGTTTAAGGAATCTCCTCAATTTACATCAATGTGGTAATAAGCCTTACGGAGTGTTGGAGTGCTGTAAATTTTGTTGGGAGTAGGATACACTGCACTTAGGACTTGTTTCTATGGAAGGCCAGTCGGATACCCCCCCCCCACCACCACCACCCTTTGCCCTGCCCCAAATCTGTCCCTGGGCTAAATGTTTTGCCATAATTTTTAGTTGGCATCAATGCTGACATTCCCGGGTGCCACTGGGAGTTCCTGAAGGGTATTAGAGGAATTGATGTCCTGATATTTGATAGGGTTTCTAATTCAGGCAATACAAGAAGCTAAGTTATGGGAGTTCCCCCTCCATTTTATTCTCTACTGTCCTTTTTTGTTTTGCTCAATTTTGTGGAGGATCCCATTTTACTTTTATGTTTGCTATGTTTAAGATAATTGTTATATGGTTTGTATTAGTATCTTACAATTGCGAGCCGTTAGGCTCTAGATCTCTGTATGTGTTATTTTTTGTACAAGCTATGTTTTATTTGTTTTACTATTCAATAAAAAAGGATTGTAACAAAAAGGCACTGCCAAAAGGTCACCAGGGACTAACAACGGCAAAAAATGTTCAGACAGTCCAAACATATCTAAAAATATGTATGAAAGGAAAGGCCAAATATAGTTTTGTACAAAGCAGTCTACTCATTAAATGGTCAGTTTCGAAATTTTCAAAGGGAATAAGTCAAAATTCGGATGTTAAAATATTAACCAATTATTATTGGACTACCTATTAATATTTATCTTAACATTTTTTTTATGGAAAAATCCAATGGATATTATTTTCAGCTCACTATTACACATTATTTAAAAAAAAAACTCACTGACCCCTTGACTTCATTCTACAGTATTTCAACATTACAAAATTATATTCTATATTACTTCCATTTACATCGTGCCTCATACCAGGCAGTGGCCGGGTCACTAAAACTAGTTCATTACTGAGAACTGTTCACCCTACTGTCAAATGTCCATACATCATAATTATACTAATACAGCCAAGCTGCAGAATATGAAATATCACATCATCTAGAAACACATGAATAAAATATCAAGTGAGTGAAAAAAAGCATTTAATGTGCCATGGGAAAAGCGCTATAAAATTACAGTGCAGTGGTATGTTTATCACAAAGAAACATTGGTTTGACGCCATGGCACACATGTTACAGAGAAGGGCACTGTGGTAATCCAGATGCTCATCTGTTAGATGACTTTTATCACCAAAGGGAAGGTGCCCAGATGGTGCTGCCTCCTCTCATATCATCATTCACATCTGACTTGTTGAAGGTGCACATGTCCTCAAATGATTTAATGCTGCTCAAAAATTAACAGTACTGTTTGCTTTCTACCTCCCCTGGTATAGCTGATATTGCTGGCTTTATTTAATCAGACAAGGCAGAGCACAGCAACTGCCATTTCAATGAGTAGGTGTTAGGAGCAACACTGTCCCAAATGTACTGTATGTTGTGGTTAGGATTCGACTTAACCCAATCTATCTTTAAAAGGTGTACAATTTAGCCAGTGAGGATATATATCCAGCACCCTTCTTCATCAACCACTGGGTATAGTTTTATTCTTTTTATAATGTATATACTCGAAAATAAACCGGGATGTATTTTATTTTTACTTGAAATTGCCATATCAAAAATAATCTGTTTATAATCCGGACACTAGATGGAGCTGTGTCCTTGTGTAGAGTTTATAACAAACTTGTAGTCGGGGACAGAGTTTGCAACCGTTTACATGAGGGCATAGCACCATCTACTGATGGTGTATCAAAATGATACCACAGCAAATGCTTGCCATAATCAAAGCTACAGGCGATCCAACTTAATATTAAATGTTATATATATATATATATATATATATATATATATATATATATATATTTCAAAAGTGCTGAGAAGAGTAGCACCACCAGCTGCCATAGTTGAGTAGTACAGTGCTTTGCTGTCCAAGCACATCAGACTTTTTTTAGGCAATAATTAACACTTTTAATTGCAAAAACTGTGCAAACTTACAAACCTACCACCAACATGTAACAGAATTTATAGAAATGGTTGTATTATTTTGTCTGTTTGATCATTCTTGCAAACAAACAAAAGTCGTCAAAATAATTTAGAGTTGCCAAATGTGACCAAGAACAAAAGTATTTGTGAAATGTCAAACTACAACTACTATAGTGAACACATGGGTTGTAACCTGACATTTTTTTACTCAGATTCAACAGTCTGTAGCAACCATTCATTTTTCAATGTATTGCATTTAAGAGATTTATCCTGATTGGTTTGCTTTATTTCTGTAGTTAGCAAGTTACCGTACAAATCCCAATTACCTGAAGTTATTGCATGTTAAAGCAGACTTACCAATTTTTAACAATATACAATGTGTGGCTATTCCTTTTATATGTAAAAATGTTTTGTTATAATATTTTTTTTACATTTTTTGGGGAAGGCCCCTAACCTTTCACCTTTACAGCCACCAAAGGGAAAACCGGCAGCCTCCTGGCATACTTGCGTCATATATCCCAGAAAGCTGTGCACTGCTCCTTCTGCATATGCCTGAGATCGGGCATGCATCATCAGGGGCAGCCAAAAGTGCTTAATCTCAAGCATGGGCAGTGGAATCAGCACTTTTTTTCACCTTTTTAGGGCGACACATCACCAGATCTCCCTTCTAGTCAGTGTGAGTTTGGGTGACGTAAGAAGGACCCGGAAAGAAGAAAGAAGGTGGCAGCTATGGACACCATACCTGTGATCGGGCATGCATAATCAGGGGCAGCCAAAAGTGCTTGATCTCACGCATGGGCCTTGAGATCAGCAATTTTTTTCACATTTTCAGGGAGACACATCAACCGATCTCGCTTCTAGTCAGTGTGAGTTTGGGTGACGTAAGAAGGACCCGGAAGAGGAAGAAAGAAGATGAACACCACGCTATGAACACCACGAAGAGTGCCGTAAATAAGAGGAAAGCCAAGCCAGCGTGGGCGAATTGAGGACTTGACCACTCACCCTCCCTATGTGTTGGCATTTTCTGAGGTTTAAGGTAGTTTGTACTTGGCACCTAAGGGTCCTTAAAGGCAGTTGTTTAGAAGTATTGTTTTGGTATTAAAGGGCCCTATCAGAGGTATGGAGTTCCTAAATTATAGGTAAAACATAGTTTTGGTTGGTGAATCTAGAAGGTCTAGATGGGTAATGGGGTTGCGTGTTTTGGAGAAACTTTTTTCCCGAGGCACGTGTGTTGTGGCTAAGCGTATTAATAATTAGGGTGGTGGCAGACCCAATAAGGTATATATATATGTTATGAGGTCTAAAAAGGGGCTTTTGAGGATCTGTAACCTGTGGGGAGTTGGTAGTAACTATCTAGCTTTGTTATGGAAATTGTTACTGAAGTGGTACCAAGATTGTATGTCAGTATGTTATAAAGCGTTTTGAGTAAAAATATTTGCATTAAGAAGTTTTTTGTACAAGTATAACTTTAAATTATTGTTAATAATAAAGAGGCCATTATGGCTAATTAAACTCCAATATGGTGTGTTGTTATTGTATAGTGGAAGGTAAGAGGGGTATGGTAGCGGTGCTATTGTCCTGGGGTTCTAAAGTAAGTAGAGTTCCCTCCAGCCAAGTTCAGCTTTTCCTATTATACCTATGAATCCTGTTTTAACTATATTTAAGAAGAAATTTCTTCTGAAAGACAATATTAGAATATTTATTGTGCTCTGCCACAGTTAGTTGGCCTGGAGCTAGTAAAGCGAAGGGCCGCATGACAGGGTAAGAAGGGAAGGCAGGAAAAGAAGAGAGAGAGAGAGAGAGAGAGAGCGTGAAAAAGAAAGTGCAGGAAATTTGAAAAATAATAAAAAAAAAAAAAGAAGGGTGGGAAAGAATAACTTTTTTGATTGGGGGGTTATTGGTGCAGGGAGGAGTGCTGGGCAAGACTTAAAAAGGTACACAAGGGGAGGGGACAAACAATCATTCTAGAAACAAGCAACTCCCACCCTCCCTCCCTGTTTTTTGGAAGTAAGGTTTGGGAATTTGTCAAAGCAGTGGGGCGTTTTTTTACTAGGTCCATGAATGGGTTAAGGTTCGAGAAGAAAGGGAATAAGGGGGTAGGGCCTATCAGGGGATGGGCTCTGTTTCGTTAGTGGTGGTCCTGCAGGATACTTGGTTGTTGTGGGGGCTAGGTGTTAAAAGGGCTAATCTGCTAATTGTCCCCGAGACATTGTGATAGCGGCAGGGGGCCTGGTTAGTGAGCGGATGTATTTGTTAAAAGGATTAGGATGGGAGGAATTGTTTTATGAACCTAGAAAGAAAAACAATGGCTGGTGGAATAAAAGGCTGTCATGAAAAGTTTGTTGTCTGATATTGTACATATGTTGATGTATATATAAAAGTATGTTATTATATACAATGGTTAATACCATGAGCTGCTATGGACAATTTAATCCAACAAATGGTGTTGTCTATTTTAATGGGAAAGTTGGGTTAGATTGGGAAAGGTGCAGTTCATGGCTTCCTCTGCTGTGCCCTAGTCATGCAATTCCAACTAGGTTGGCTAGGGAAGTAATACAAAAAGTATAATTCTCTAAGAAACAATTAAGGCATTATCATTGTCATTGTGTTTATGTTACAGCCCGCAACAGCTGCCCTTGGCCTGTGACCATCGAGAATGCCAAAACAACTCTAAATCAGAAAACAAAAAACTTTGGTGATGAAATGACAGTACGCTGTCATCCAGGATACCAAATGGCCAATGGACAAGAGATGGCACACAGCCGTTGTCAGGGTGATAAGAAGTGGAGTGTGACAGCACCCTGTGAGGGTAACAGCAACATGACACGATTCAATTTTATTTTAGTATTGTAATTCATGAAAATGTAGCTCATGTGAAGTATCTGCAATGTTTCCCTTTGCATTTTTAAACATGTTGTCAGGGGGACCTGGGCACAGCTGTTTTCCTGCTTCTGCCACAAAGAGTTCTTCTCTATTGCCATGTTACTATTTAACAATTGGAACTATGGATGCTATGATAAATATTAAATATTTTCTTACACACAGTCTTTTTTATAAACAGATAATACAGATATTAGTATCTTGTGCAATGTTGTTTTGTTTGTAAGGGCCAAATTAGTACAATCATAGATAACATATGGTTGAAGGAGTTACAGATAAGGGTCATGGGTCAAAACAATAACAGTACCATTTGGAAGTATAAATACTATAAAAACCATACAGTATTGATAGCCAATGACTAAATATTAAAAAAAGCTCTGGGAACATTTAGTTTGGCAGAGCCACGCAACTGCAGGTGGGGTTCCACCTTAGCTGCATACCTAGCACTGTTCTTCTGCAGAAACCACTGGGAAACCAGGGTCATTTAGGCAGCAGATGATTGTGAGACAATCCCAGAAGAAACCCCATTCCTCTTAAGGAAACAACTGTAAAATTGAAGCCTATTGAATTAGGGTGAGCTCTACATTCCTAAAGCTAGGTACACTTGCAATAATTGTCGTTATAAAACGAACGACTAACGATTATGCACGATTATTTTGAATGATTGTATTGTGCATACTTCTGTACATGTTGTAACAATACGATCATTTGAATATAATCCACTAATAATGTACACACACTAAATACGATCGTTTGAGCGATGCAGGCAGTGACATGTAAAGGAGAAAGTGAACCGCAAAAACATTCATGATCACTGAACGACCGCACACACAATAGATAGCGAACGATCGTCGCCAAATCAGATCCGCCGGGATGGTTCGTTGTTGTCGTTGGTCAGTCGTTGTGCACTTGTTAGCAATTATCAGAAGATAGCCGTTAGTCATTCGTTTCCAACAATAATTATTGCAAGTGTGTACACAGCTTAACTTCTGGAAAGCCATAATTGTTTCCCAACCCCAGGACAGCTTCACATTTCTAATCTTTGGAATAGAATCTATTGTATTTGATGCTGTTACCTCCCCTGAAAAAGTCTTGTTTTAGCGAAATGCGCCAGGGCTAACATCCACTGGAACATTCCATCCAATTCATAACACAATGTTCTGTAAGCTTGTCCTCAAATCTATATACCAAAGACAGTAACAGTGACAGTGCTAGAGGTTTTGTAACTAAATAAATCTTCAGGAATTATTATAATGCCATAGAGCCCTCTTTGTTCATTCTTTTTTTCTCTTTATCTATCTCTATACATTTTTCAAATCAAAAATAACAATTACGTAACTCATACCAAATTTCAGGAACAATAGTCCCAGATTTCATTATCAGATTCAATCCCTCATGGAAAAAGAACTAAACCTGCAGACCTCACTGCAAGTTTTTGACAGTCTTAAAGCTTTTATTATCTGGTTAAATGATAAAAATGCTGATGCCTAATTCGCCAAATTTGATTTACCCTAAATGCTTAATTTGACACTAAGCGAGCTAATAATTGTGTTGCTCTGTAGTAAATTCTATGAATTGTATTCCTAGCTTTAGTGTCATCTAAGCAATATAAACTTTTTATTGAAGATTCTATGTTGCATAATACATTTATATTAGTACCATATTATTTTTTGTATTATATGTTGCAAAACAGACATCTAATGAAAAAATGTAATGACTTTCTTTTATTTGTAGAAATATCTCCTTGTGGCAACCCTCCTGGTATAAAGGATGGATCATATGTGAAGTATGGAAATTCTGTGAAGGGGGTTAGTGTCCGCTATCTATGCAATCCAGGGTATGTTTGATTTTCTGTTAGGTTTCATTACTTCAATAAGAATAAATAAATGTGGTTTTGTTGGGAAAAAAACGCTCGACAGTGGCTGTTATAAATGGCCAGCGTTTTGTCTAAGTTTTGTCATTATTACCCATCAGTCTGTGAACCTCTACAGACTTTTTGTTATGTTCATTTTGTGTTTTTGCTGGGTTATTTCCACTCTCTTTCATAATACAAAGGTCATACTATCAGCTTAAAATTCCAGAACAGAACAATGGCTGAAAATTACCTCTATTGGGTTCCTGCACCAAATCCAGCCATGTCAGCCATAGTGTATATAGAATGTAGTTTGGAATACAAATCTCACAGTGTTTGATGAAGTCTTATTTTTGTAGCCCCAATTGTTCTTTTGATTTAATTGTAGACACTATGTAAATAGTGTGTGTCAGGGGATAGTACTGTTCTTTACAGTCAATGGGAAAACTGCTTCTTACTTTATAAATTCAGCTCTTGGATTGTGTTATTAGCAGCAATACAACCCCCAACAACAACCAGACAATTTGTAAGTTTACCAGTATTTACCTTTCCCATCCAAGCCCATTCTTAGGCTCGAAGTAACAGGTTTGTAAAAAATGGGTTTGGTGAAAGTTAAGAATGCTTCCTGGGCTTGTATACACTGCACTCAGCCAAATCTTGCACACAAATTCTAGGTTGCAGCCTCTCCTCTAACAAATTCTCAGTAAAATCAAGGGAAAACAGTAGGTATTTGTGTTAAATTGCTGGTGAAGTGGACTACAGTTTAGCCAAAGTGAACAAGTTTACGCAAAATCCTATCTAGAATGATGCCAAAAATGCTTTATTATCCATATTCATTAAGGCTAAAGGCTCAACAGTAACAGTAGAAAAAATTGAGAGAATGTGCAACCTTAGCTGTTTACACATCTTATAGAGAAAGGAGTGGACTTAAAGTACCTAAAGTACATTATGTATGCTTGGAATGAGATCCAAACAAAAACAAAATCTACATTACACCTTGCTAATTTTTTTGTAGGCACCAGTTATGTCACCTAGTGGCAGATTTGTCCAGAAAAAACCAGTGACCACTTTTACCAGTATATACTGGGGAGCAAGACCCCAGAATTAAACCAAAAAGTTTCATTAGAAATAAAGCTGACATGTAGTATAATATTACACAATGGGAAAACTCAAAACAACCCCAGTATCTAAAAAATAAAGGAAATATATATACGCAGGGTTAAAAAGCTAAATACAGAATACATATATCAATGTAACCAAGGTGGGCAAAAATCAGGATGGGTTAAAGGCAGAGTGATTAAGGTCAAGGGTCAGGAGTAGTGTTGATGTTCGAATTCGGGTTGTCCCTATATTCGACCCGAATATGGCTGTTCGAATTCGGGTATACCCGAACCGAATTTTGCTGTAAAGCACAGGGGTATGTAATAGTGTTATGTATCATTTTATAATGTATCTTTTTATGTATCTTTTTACAATGTATCTTTTTATATCTGTTTGGAGGCTGTAGAAGCTCCACACAGTGCTGAAACAAACCCGAATCTTTCTCCCATTGACTTTAATAGGATTCGAATTCAATGTTCGACCACCCGAATTTTTGTGCTATATTCGGCCGAACAGCTGCCGAATCGAATAGTGAGCTATTCGACCAACACTAGTCAGGAGCCAGGAGCAAAGCAGCAAGCAGGCAAAATTGACAAGAAGCTCAGACAATGGGCCTGATTTATTAAAGCTCTCCAAGACTGGGGAGGATATACTTTTTAACCTGGGTGATACAAAAAAATCTGAAATGGATCTGGTCCAGTATTGAAAACATTTGCAATTTGTTTGACTAAGGAATCTATTCCAGGTTTGCTGGATCTCTCAGGTTCACCATTGAGAGTGTATCTTCTCCAGCCTTGAAGAGATTTCATAAACCAGGCCCAATTTTGTAAGAAAAGGATAGTCTTTAAATAATGCATATTGAAGTGAGCATAGCCAAGATCTTGAGCTGCAAAGGGCTACCTGCTGGTGGTCGGTAGAAGGCTCCGTCAGTTCTGGTACAGTGCTGCCAGCAGAGGAAATAGACCATTGCAGCCTGCCTAACAGTGGCTCTCATTTTGGGATCCTGAGAAAACTGGGAACCTCAAATCACACAAGCTGATGTTCATGCACTGTACATGAATAATTAGTCTGTGGAATTCCGAGCTTTGAAAGCTGGGCTGTCAGATACCTATTAAATATAGTTCTTGTTTTTCCCACTATAGCATTTTTATTCTGCTTTAATTAGCAGTTTCCTTGCCGTTTGTTTGTTTCCCAACAGATAAATAATCACTTTTCTCCCTTTACAGTTTCATACTTGAAGGTCAGGAAGTGACAGAGTGCCTTGAAAACAACACGTGGACAAATCCAGCTCCTATATGCAAAAGTATGTTCTGCATGTTTCATTGTCACCAAATGATGAAAACATATAATTACATGTAAAAGTCATTAGCATTTTATTCTGCAGCCTGATATACTCCAACAACCACACAAAACGCTGAATGGCAAACAATGTCGCCTTGCTGAAGCTTTAAATGCATTTTGTTTTAAGTTTAGTTTTCCTTGCTGAGTACCTTTTTTTGAGTGACTTTTTTTTACAGTTGGGATGATTAAAGGCCATTTTAGACCCGCAGTGAACCCCAGCGTTTTGGTGCAGGCTCAACCACAGATTCCAACCTCTCCCATTTAAGTGAATAGAAATGGTCAGGAACCATTTTTTGCAAATGGTTGCTGTGGAACATCGTGCTTCCACGAAGCAATAAATTGCTGCTGGCTGTTTGGTTTATTTTGGAAGAACCATACTACGGGTAAGGTTTCACCACAGCTATGAAAGGGCCTTAACCACCTTGCCGTTAAGCCCGACCTTCGTTCGGGCACAAAAAAATTGCAAAGATGGTTAACCCCGAGATTTTTCCCATCCATACTTACCTGGTCCCCCTGTGCTCATCCAGCGTCGTTTTCATATTCCAGCGTCGTCCTCCGTCCAGCGTCGTCCGTCGATCTCTACAATTTAAAAAAAAAATTTCATGAAAAACAGTGGATCACTTTTGGTACAGAAATCTAGACCTCAGTGTAACGCTCAGGAGGTTAAAGCTTTTTTTTGTTTGTGTTGTTTCCATTAGTTATAAATGACAATGAGCATTTACATTTTAGTAGGAATGCAGGAGTTTTAATCAAAGCATCTTTATCGAGAACTATCTTTGTTATTCCATCAGATTAAATTTTTCATTCTCCAGTCATGTTTCAGTGAAGATTTAAAGTTATGCAGACCATCTTGAAATACACGTAGATGGTGGACTACAGCCATAAGTCTCAGTAGGAGCCTCCAATTAAAACACATTTCGCTTCATTCTAGCAGCTTTCATGGTTCTGTCTGAGCTCATCATGGCACATATGGTTTAATTCCAAAGCAAAAAAGCCAACATATTAGTAAAAAGTTACTTCATTTAATATATATACATTTATATATACTGTTGTTTCAGTTTAATATAATTACATCTACAGATAAAAAAAGATACTTATCGATCTACAAAAGATTAGGTACATTTGGTCTCATATATCAAAATATCATTACTAAAACACCCCAAGTGCAAAAAAAAATTGGATTCTGACAACTGAATGTGCTTAACAGTAATAAATACGGATATTCAAAATTGATTTTTGAAAACTAGTTTTTTCGCAACATAACTATTTTTTTTTTGAGCAATAAAAAGGTTTATGAAAATTTAGTCAATTTCTGTATAAAAGTTTTACTTTTTCTGACACTGTTCTTTAGATTTACTGCGTTTTCAAAACAATGAATGTCCAGCTATTTATTGCACTCACATCCCTAGAAACACTGATCATAAAAACGTTTTTTTTAATTTAACAGTTGATGAAATAGGCTTCTCTAACAGTCTGATGTAAATAAAACATACTGCAGTATTTAAAAACATTAAAAATTGTAATAGTTTATCCTTCTTATTAACTACCATGCAAATGTTCTCATTTTTGTAAAATATGCTTTTTGAGCAAAAATGTTACGAACATAATTTTCAGTTACACCAATCTTTATTGCTAAGAATACTACTTTTCTATAATATTCATTTTATTTAGAGATATACAAGATCTAGGGTGTATTTGGTGGTTACATGTTATTCCTCTAAGTTAAATCCCCCTAAAACAATGGTATTATATTTTGTCCTATCCCATCACTGTCACTTTATGCAAACAGTGAGGAAAAAGAAAGACACGTGAAATGAATTAATATTCTGAATGTTATATTACCAATATTAGGTTCATACACTATAAGAATACACTAAGATTTATAGTCTCTTCCCCAAAGGCCACCAGTTAAATTTAAATTTATTCCAGAAAACGGCAGTTAGAACATGGAATATCAATGAATTATTTTGGGACATAACATGAATCATGAATATTACTGTTGGCATCAGATTTGGTTTGGGAAACCAACAGTTTTTCATTGTATTTTTTATTAATCGTTTTGTCAAGTCAAGAACAAAATTGTATAAAAAATATACAATACATAGACAGTAGCGTATAGGGTGTATTTACTATTATATGCTTTTGTGGTTTTCTCGATTTTCTCTAGATAATCAGAGTTTTAAAGTAGCATTTTGGGTAATACGATGATACATACCTGAAATATCATATAATTGTTGGTGGTTTTTAGTCGTTGCTAAAATGTTTCAATACAGAACTGCTGTAAGGAACATCACCAGGAAAGTAAACAAACCCTTAATAATAATTTGGACTTTCAATCAATGTCAAGTATTGAGCTACCTTTCCTGTTAGTATGATTAGCTTGTGCCTGTTTTGAGGGAGATTTAATGACAGATTTTTGCATTAGAGCAATCTGTGAATTAGGCAACTTTTTCCAGCTATACTTTCTTCCACTCTTCTTCTTTTCTAGAATAGTGTCTATAGAGTTTTCTGGCTTCCTGTAAAAAGGATCTGGTGTTTGGGCATCAGAAGATTGACACATTTCTAATAGGTGGAGAAAAATAAGGTAGGAAGGAATAAAAGACTGCTTTCTAGGTACGTGGAGGTCTACTCTGTTGCAACAAATTTAGGACATTGCCAGTAGATATAAGCATCCCTCTGCTGTTCTGTTTCTACAAATGTTATAGATGGAGGAATTATTATTAAAACTATTAAATTACTGTATTAATAATATTTATATAGCACCAACATATCACGCAGTGCTGTACATTAAATAGGGGTAGCAAATGACAGACAGATACAGACAGTGACACTGGAGGAGAGGACCCTGCCCCGAAGAGCTGATATTTAGATACACCAGCCATGATGCTAAATGTAAGAAGAATGTAAGGAACATATGCTGTTCAAAAAATATTATTTTTTCTAGCAGCTATCAAAAAGAAATTGTGATTCTTTAGTGAGCCAGACCATCCCGATTCCTTTTCAGATATGCTTGTCCATCCCTCTTCTCTACAAGAAATTGGAGACTGTAAGCATATCTAAAGAGATGTCAGGGATGTCGTCTGTGATTTAGGTACTAATGTGTCTGAAAACATCGGGAAATACTTTTAATTTGTCATCAGGCATTACATTTCAAATGGATATTTAGAATTTCATAGGAACAGAAGAGGTAATAAGATATATTAGCAAACAATTTGCTTGAATGTATTAAAGGAGATAGGAATACACGTGTACTTATTTTTCAGCTGTCTCATATAGGGGTCCAGTGGATGAAAACATTTTCTTCTGCTTTTACTTCTTCTTTACTTGAAGGACATTAGAATTTCATTTGGTATCTGATAAAGATTTTATGCACAACTTATATTTGCAAATTTAATTTAAAAGCTGTTCTTGTTACTTACAATGTCCTCATCTGTCTGCCTGACTTGCTCCCTTCTCCCTCCCAGAAAATATGATTTCATTGCTGAAATGCACATTTTTTTATATAAAAATGCGACAATTTATTCTAAAAATCAATACCGTGAAGAGGTATGCTTGCATCATTTTTCTTCCAGCATGATCAACCTAAAACTGAACTTTTTTTCAGAAATGTATTGCCCTCCGCCGCCAGAAATCAATGAAGGTATTCTTGTGGCGGTGAAAAAAATGGAGTATGAAGTCTCAGAAGTGATCTATTATATGTGCAAGAAAAACTTCTTGATGGATGGATTACACAGTTCAACCTGTTTGGCCAATGGGCAGTGGTCTGAAGCTCCAGCCTGCAGAGGTAAGGCATATGTTGAAAAACTCATCCAGAAATTCCTAGTCGGGCAGTCAAGCCCTAAAAAAAAAGGTCTACGGTACATTTTCACATTGGCCCTACTTGCCTATTCATTTCTCAGTCTGGCCCATTTACATCATCTACTACACAGTTGTTTTAGGCATGAAGCCAGTTACAACATAATATATTTTTATCGAAATTTTAATTTTAAAATAAAAAAGTTATTGATTTGATTGTTTGCATTCTTGAAATTAGCTCTACAGCTCAAATTATTTTGCCACCTGAAACTTAGACCACTGCTTCATTCTCAGTCTTTTAAAAAACCAATTTAAAAATCCATGCAGATATTGTGAAGAATAATTGAACCTCAATAATTGAAGAATTTGCAGAGGTGCTAACCTGTTTTATTGGCTGTACATGTATTGAGGTGCAGAGTTTCAGCCGGGTCTTCTCCAGAACTTCTAGTGGTGAGGATGCTGAGCTGCAGGTTGATACCAGCTTGCTGCCGCTCACATACATTTCCAAAATGGGTTATCCATGGGTTAGCCATGGAGGAAAAAGGACAGATCAAGTTGTCAGGAGAGAATCAGGCAAATCAGCACGATACCAAGGCAGAGCAAGCAAAGGTATGTTTCAGGAAGAACAGATCACAGATGAAATGGCTAGCAAACTAAGATTCTATTGCAGAGAGGTCAACAAACTCCAGCCTTTAGGCCATATACGGCCTAGCAAGTAGTCCGTTCTGGCCTAACACCCCCCTGGTCGATGCCTCCCTTCCTTATTTACTGTGGCCAGCGTTAACACTTCCACCGCTGGGGTAAGGGGACATTCCCTCTTCTCGGTATGCATTGCGGAGGAGAGGGATTTCCCTTAAGGGGCATTTCTGGTGGTGGCAGAGTAATCAGCATGGGACTCGAAAGAGAGTTTGGCCTAGTGTGCCTTCTTGACCTCCTGAAATGGCCTAGTAGCCAAAAAAGTTTGCTGACCCCTGATCTAGCAAGAACGGTGGAGAGGTAAAGCCCTAAATACACACATACCTACCGACACCTGTTTGAGCTAGGGAAAATCTCCTTCTAGAGGTGAATAACAGTATTGCGGGTTGAAAGTTAACCATTTCACTGCAATATCCTTCTGGTGGTGGAATTACAGGCTATAATAAACTATTACATTTGGTTTCTTCTTTTTTTTAGTTTTTTTTTTTTTTTTAAACAGTTATATTCCTAGAAATAAAGCGTTCATCAGTTACTTTGTCCAGCAGTGTAAATCCACATTAGTAACAACAACCCAATAAACATGTCACATTACCAATTGCCACTTGACAAATTCACTGTGCTGCATTAGCATATGGAATCCTCAGTGATGTCATTGACTATATTTAGTAATTGGGCTAGCCCACGCTGCTATTGACCATTTTAACTTGTTTACATAGTTCAAAAGCCATGTAATGCATAATGGGTTACAAGTTCATCCCAGTTGAATCCACCAAAGTTTGCCAGGTCTTACAGTTCTGAGATTTAATTTTAAAAAGCTTCAATCCCTACCAAAACTCATACCTACCTATGCGTAGTTATATAGTATTGTCATCATTTTTCAAGATTTTGTGCAATTATTAATCATGAACTATGTACTGAAAATATTGCAAAAAGTTAAATAAACAGTGACCTGGTAACTGTGTTGGTTGATCTATTTGCACAGCTAGGTGTAAAGTGCCAGTACAGCGAAGCCGGGTCATCTACAAGGACAGAAAGGTCTGGGTCACAGAGATTGAAGAAGGTCTAGTGCATCATGGTGAGACTGTTACATTTTTCTGCCGGAACTCAACCCAAGCTTGCAGCTTTACGGCTTCTTCTAAGTGTTTTGATAGTACTCTTCCCCTACCAGACTGCTATGAGGGTAAGCCATTTAGAATTGTTTCATTGATTGCATGCAGGAATATTTCATTGAAACAATGCAAACAGCAGTAAAGAAATGTAGCAAAATGTTGTTCAAGATTGTACTTCAGTTTGTTGGATTTCACTTTTTATCAGTATAGACCAGTGAAAGGTGGTTTCTTGTATAGTATAACCCAGTATATCATTAGGAATAGAATCTTGGCCAGTTACATGGATTTTAGCAGATTTCAAGTTCTTAACTGCCAATGTTCATTAGATTAGATTCAACAATTGCCAAAGACAGACTTCTAAACAGAGGGGGCTGCCTGCTATAATCAAATGATTATATCCAATATGAAAAAATATAGTAGCTGCATCTCTGCATCTTTTGTAGACTTGAAATTACATTAGTTTATATAGCCACAACATAGAAAGGTTCATGTTAGCAAAGCTTAGAACAGTGCTGGGAATGCCTAAGATGTAACTGACTCCTTAGAAAAGTAGGAAGTTGAATATCTGTGGAATTTCTCTTATACAGTTGTGTTCAGTAGTTGTATAATCACTGTTCCTGTGAACTGCTGCACATCAGTGTTGCATGGAATGACCTGTTAACAGGTATTCCAGTCCACGATGATTGAACTTCATTCCACAATTCTCCTGCATTTCTTGGTTTTTGCCTCAGCATTTTTAATGTCACCCTACAAGTTTTTTTAATAGATTAAGGTCTTGGGATTGGGCTGGCCACTTCATAATGTCAATGCTGTTGATCTGCTTGTTTACTGGTGTATCTTTTAGTATTTTGATGTATTCCAACTGATCCATGATGCCTGGTATGCAATAAACAGGCCCAACACCAAAGTATAAGAAACATCCCCATATCATGTATACTGATCCCCATAGTGTATACTGTGGCTTGAATTCAGTGTTTGGTGGTCATCTGACAAACTGTCGGCGACCCCCAGTCAGTAAGCCAGTCAATGTGTTCTGTAAACTCTTCAGCATATGTCTTTTAACATTCAGGCTTTGTGGGGGATCCTTGCTGATAGTTTGTATTCACATAGGCGACTTCTAATGGTAGCAGTAATCACAGGTACCTTTGGACCTTCTTTTATCTTCCTGGAGCCATTTTGGTTTTTCCTCTATCCATTCCAATGGCAGTTTTCTGTTTTCTTCCACATCTTTCATGTTTTGTTTGCCATTTTAAAGCATTTGAGGTCGTTTCAGCTGAGCAGCCTATCATTTTTGTGCACTTCTTTATAAATTTTTCTATCTCCAATCAACTTTTTATTCAAAGTATGCTGTACTTCTGAACAATGTCTGGAATGACCAATTTTAGATCTTCAGATCTTCAGATCTTCATCTTTTCATGTTTAGATTTGGAAAAAATTGTGCAGTGTTCCCAATGGATCTATGTTTAGGGAAATAAAAGCTATTATAAGGGTTTTTTATTCACTTTTTAAAACATATTATTATTCTGTTGTTCCAAACACAACTGTGGGTCCACAAACCTTTAGCCAAATAGCATATAAACTAGTATTTTTATGTCTGAATGTGTTGGAAGCAATGATAAGTCAATAGGCTCTATTTATAAAACAGGGAATCTGAAATTCCCTTATCTTCCAGGCCTATGTGTTTCAGTGGCAGTAATTGATTTCCACCAGGGAATGTTTGACGGAATGTCAGATTCCCTGCTTTATAAATACAGCCCAATATGTTCTGCTTTTTGCAGTGATTGATAGTAGGTGTTTCCCTCACCCTGTGATGACTATTTATGTTTATAAATCTCCAGGATTCAGTTTATGTGTATCCTCTCATATATGGGTGCACTTATGTGTAACCATGTATGTGTAAAGTTTTTTTGCTGATTAAATGTTTGTTATGTAACTAAATTCTCCTGTAGAGTTTAGCCCTAATACTTTACCATTAATTTTAATGTTCAAATATCAAAAGCTAGAAGAAAAACATTCCAGGTTAGAAAGAGGTTCTCTTTGCTGGAGTTTCCATAGCAACTCCCATTTTTGCAGTTCTTTGCTGCTCATTGCTAAACACTGCTGAAGTTGTACTGATTCTTCCTTGCTGCCATTTGACATGTGTTGCATTATATCGGTTTAATAAATTAGTCTATAAATGAGCACTGAGGGCTAGTGGTCAGTCCAAGATGCAGTAGCAGGTCAGATCCACACATTTCACTCATGAACTAAATCAAATCTGATCTGAAGGGATGGTTTGTCATTTTGAACGATCAGTATTATTAAAGAGTTTTTTTAGGCTATGTCTTGTGGTTCTATTTTTGTTACTTTTTGAGGCGCTATTTGCATAAGTGGCAGAAGGATGCAGGTGTTGTATCCCTTGACAAATTTAATGCTTACCGAAATTCAATGCCCCCAATCTGACACCATACTCTTCACTTGCTCAACCCAGAAGACTGGTAGGGCCATCCCCGTACGCTAAGGATTTGGTTAAACAAAGGAAGACTATGACAATCTAAATTGCAGCGCATGGGAAGGTTGGGGGTCACAAAACCAAATGACATATATAAGAGTCAGTCATATCTGAAAGAGTTTGTGGTCATAGGTCAGGCAAAGTTCGGTTTATATGACAGGCAAAAAAAATAAAGGTCAGCAACTAGTTATCAAGAATACAGCCACAGCTTTTCCGAGACTTAAACACTATCACAGGCAATAAAAAATATGAGTCTGGAAATTGGCCTTTGGTCAAACATGGGTCCGGGGATAGGTCTTGAAGGTATTGCCAACAGTCACATGGAGACAGATTCCTCAGCAATGATGCACCATACTATTTCCGACAGGCAGTACAGTGTTGCCTAAGAATGTACTAGATGCATACCTGCCTATCTGCACACTAGGGTGAGTCATGCTGGTAAAATTATCTTTTTCAGCTTCGGATGATTATCCACTGGGCAAACACAGCAACCCATTCAGGTTCCTCATAAGATAGCAACATGGGAGCAAAAGAAAACAGTTGAGAAAAAAATTGTTGCCCACCCCCCTCCAGTTAAATGGATCTTGGACTCTCTACATCAGGCTTTTTAGGCTATAATTGATATGGACTTTATCATTATAATACCTCAATGGGCAGGTACCTAGCTCTCCTCTGGACCACATTCCTTTCAGATGATGAAATACTGAAGAGAATTTTGAAACAAGGATATTATGACAGTACAGATTTTTAGTGATCATAATAGTACTGATTTTTGTTTTGTAATACCAAATAAATGTGAATGTCAATTTTTAAAAACCTTGGATCAGTAAAAATCCACAAAGGATAAACAGCAATCGGTCTGAATATTGTTTTTATGTGTAGAGAAGACTGAAGGGAAATGTTTTGGATTGTAGGACATGTAGGAGAGTCTTCCAAGGTGGGAACATTTCAGAACATGCCAGCAAGAGATAGGAATTTGTGATTCTTCTTCCTGAGACGCTGCCCCCCGGTGCAGTAAAAATATGACATTTTGAAGGAAAAGTAAAAAAAATCAAATATTCTGCCCATTTTCACTGACAGCTAGAGACAAAGCTGCCAAGAAATCATTCAGAAGATTGTTTTATTGTATAAGTTTGACCATAGTGGTTTCCTGTCTTTCTGTTGACTTTTTACTGTTGAAGGCAGTTTTCCACTCATCACCAAGTCTCATTCTAAAGATTTGTCTCATTCTAAAGAGTCTCATTCTGAGATTGTAGACTGCTTTGAGGTCTAAATAGGTAAAAACCACCACATTCTAGTCAAATATACTGTCAATGAATAAAGCGGGTACTCTTTAAAAGGCAATTTTGTTCAGCCCTCTGTAGTCTATACATGACCAGGAACTACCATCTTTCTTTCTACCAACAAGAACCAACAAGTGGGTGGGAAAATAAAGCTTTTCTAAATTCTCAGTAATGCACTGCATCCTAGTGATGTCTTCAAGACTCAACAGTTTGAAGAGTTGTTCATAGTGAGGCAAATTAGGGGGATGGCCCCACAGACCAAAAGAACAGAGTCAGTAATCAGAGGAGAAAAGACTATGGAATGTTAACTAGGGGTGCAGCCCCATGTCAATTTTTCCAATGTTGATTGTCAGATGCCAGTCACCTAATCTGGTGCAAACTCTTCACCTATAGACCAGCCCCTGACTTTTCGGGTGTTTCCAATGTAAAATCAGACTCACCTCCTATTTCTTTAACAACTGTATTCCTAAATATTTACAAACATTATTTTATAATTTTGCTTTGGCAAAGATTTGCTACAGTTATAAAACAGTGGTAGGTAGTAAAGTGGTGTAAATATACCTGAGTTCCAAATGTCTAAATAAGGTAAAGGAAAGATCGTGTTGAGGCATTTTTCCCCCATTCTCAACCAGATTTATTGCCCAATGGCATGGATATATTACACAATATTCTTAGCTGAACATGACTCTTAGTGTTTGTTCTAGGGATGAGCGGGCAAAACTTTTAATTTCGATCTTGCAGCGAATCGGGCTTTCTCGCTTACAGAACATGTCAGCAAGATTTGCCTAGTGATTCGCCAGGAGGTCGTGTTCCCGCCAAACTCAAATAAACTCCCAATGGAGGAACTCCATTAGGAGTTTGCCTGCAGTCACAGCTGAATGGAAGCACTTGCGTGCCTCCAATCAGCTGTGACCACAAGTTCCCACACTCCCCGGGCTGTACTTATCAGCCTGGTGACTGTGGGAACTGAACTCAGATGAACTCTCAATGGGGAAATTACATTGAGAGTTCATCTGGAGTCACAGCTGATTGGAGGCACTTGCGTGCCTCCAACCAGCTATGACTGCAAGTTCCCACACTCCCTGGGCTGTACTTATCAGCCCGGTGACCATGGGAACTGGACTGAAACTCCGTTGAGAGTTGGCCTGCAGTCACAGCTTATTGGAAGCACTCATGTGCCTCCAATCAGCTGTGATCAGAAGTTCCCACGCTCCCCGGGCTGTACTTATCAACCTAGGGGGCATGGGAACCTGCACCCTGGACTTCAATGGAATTAGTGAAATCGGTTTGCCGAAATTTCGTAGACCCATCGGAAGGAAATTTTCACAAGAATGTCAGAGGCTTTCCCACTCATCTCTAGTTTGTTCTGCTGTAGAATCTCACAACATTGCTCCCTGGAGGAGCCTCTGTCAGTCACACCAATAGTGCGATTCCCCAAGGTGTCCAGAAGGATGTTAATGCAAAAGATGGGGGATTGTCTTAAATAGTGTTTCCGGTTTCATCTAATAGTAGTAGCTGGAAGGATCCCCAGGTAAATACTGTGTATTTAAATACATTTTATAGAGAAAAAGAGCAACATTGTCAAGAAAAATGTAAAGAAGCCTGTGATAAAATACATTTTTTGGTTTTCTGACACTTTAAAAATATAGTTGCATGCTGTAAAAACAGAAAAATATGTTTAGTGGCAGCTTGTACATTTTATCTCATTCATTCCACTTAACTTAAAAGACAAGTGTTCTTTTAATTAAGATATTCTTCAGCTACGAGGCACCCCTGAGCCATAGGAGGCTAATTTAGCCCTGAAGGTGTCTATGTACTTGATAAAGCCACAAGGAGCCTTGTAACTACAGAATGATTATTAACTTTAGGTCAGCTGAGAGATGCACTTTCTCAAGAGTAAAAATACTTTCAATAGATCTTTATTTATTTTTTTAAAATGCATTTTTCATTTTTTTTTAGAACCAACCTGGGTACAGCACAATATTTTCCCCTGGAAACTTGTGTCAGAAATTGCTTTATGCCAGGACATGTAACTGCTTGAAGAATTGAAGAAGAGATTCCATTATGTGCTTTGAATTTCTTCATTGGAGGAAGAAAACCTTGTCACCGTATCTCAGCAATTATGAAGGTCACCCATGACTGCTGAACTTTTTTTTTTTTTCACAAGGGATCCATTAATTGCCAGCTTTCTAAGTCATTTTTGGTAAAATTTCAATAAAAAGCCACTGAACCTAAAACACAAGTTGTATTAGCCGAACGAGTATTTCAAGTGAAACTCAAACCAGAAGTTTAATTAAAGTTTTAGTTAAAATGGTGAAGAGTTTAGAAATTCATTCTTTTTTGGCTATCTGTGTACCCACTGTAAAGACATTCATAAGGATAAACAAATGTGTGTTTATACCATGCCCACTTTTTTCAAATGAAAAAATATATATATATATACATATATTTTTACTGGAGTAGTACTTTAAAGGTTGACTTGTGGGGGCTGTGTCTTTTCAGTCTGAATGACTACTCTATGGTATTGTTTTTTTTTTATCTCGGAGATGATCATTGTGTGTAAAGTATGATATTTATTTGTAGTAAATAAAACTATAACAAATTAAACTTTGTTTAAATATGAGGTGTTGTGTAACGGATGGACATGATATCTTCATTATATATTTAGGCATATATCAAAGCAAAGGCAAGTGTGAGAGCAACCAGTGTTTTACCATCCAATGGGCGTAAGTAACCGGTTTATCCATCCCCAAATTACCAGTATTCCCTTTGTGGAGCAAGAGTGGGAGCCCAATTGCTTTAGTATTGAGCTGCTGTTTTAGGGAAGGAACCCCATTTCCTTGCCTTTACTTAATTTTAACCCAAAATAATGTATGGGCTAGTTTTTGCGCTTTAAATTCTGGTATTCTTGCTTTACCAAAATTAATGTACTAGGTAAAAAACAAATGTAAAGAAATGGTAACTTTTGCATTTAGGGTTTTTTAAAAATTGCTGCAAATTAGTTGTGCACATCACTGAAACTGATCTTAGTGCTGGTAGTATCATTATTCCAGAATTAATAGCTGACATTGGTAACTGATTGGTCAGCCGTTTTCTTGCTTATCATCCTAACCAAGAACATGAATTTCCAAATATGAAATTCAAACTGACCCACCCAAAAGGGTGGTCAGCAAATAAAATTATATATATATATATATATATATTTATTTACCCCCTTAAGCACAAAAAACAAGAACACCCACACCATCTTCCCATCCTCATATCATAGTCAAAGTGACCACCACTCTACTGCTTTCTGCCTATCTTCACCAGTGATCAATGTGTTTTTGCAGTCAAAATGTGTGGAGTTGCACTCCTAGCATATCCAGTGTTGGAAAATGGCCCCATTTCGAACTGAATGGAGGCATTACCTAGACCCAAATAGTGCTAAAGCAGACTGTAAACCACAGAGGAGGCCGCCATCATCGGGAAGAGGTTATTAAGCAATCTTTTTTTTGACAGCTGGGAGGTGATCTGGCAGCTCGTTCTGCATTAATCACTGCCTGATCAAGTCTAACCATTAGGATTGTAGTAAGAAGAGACTAACGGAAAAAAAACCCTCCAACCAAAACAGTGTCTATCCATCTTAGAATAGCAAGTATTTCAATGTTTTTGCTATTACTGGGTACATATTGTGTGTTGCATGGGACTGCGGTTTTTCTTGCTTTCTTCCCCTGGCAGAAAATGTC
This sequence comes from Pyxicephalus adspersus, assembly GCF_032062135.1. NCBI lineage: Eukaryota > Metazoa > Chordata > Amphibia > Anura > Pyxicephalidae > Pyxicephalus > Pyxicephalus adspersus. The sequence goes on from NC_092868.1 coordinate 12,278,104, forward strand.
TCCGTGAAATTGAGCAAGTCTTACACCAATGACCTTGTAGGTTTTTCCACAAATGTACAGAAGTGAAAGCCTTGACAGGCATCCCAGAATTATGTCTTCCTTCAGAAATACAAAATGTCAACAAAGATCAATCTCATTATAAAGGAAGCAAGACCTCTGGAGAAAAGTCACCGGCATTAGAGTAGATGTTCCTGGGTAACCTGACTGCTTACCATTACAGTAAAGCTTTGCCTGAACAGGCAAGTGATGTAAGTACTGCTGTAAATCACAAAACCCATCTTTAGTTTGCTCAACAATAAATTTAAATGTTTATGTGATGTGTGTACGAGTCAAAGCAGCAATGCTGAAAAGGTAGCAGCAGAGTTTTAACAGGTTTCCATGCACTTTAGCATTCACATTTCATATAAAACCATATAAGTACTACATTGCTTAGTAGAAAAAAGTATATTAGGTATTCTTCACCAGAATTTAGCCCATACATTATCTAAATCTTTTTGTTTGATCTCAAGCCATGATTCCCCAGCACCAGAATAGGGTAAAAGTCACCTAAAACACATCCAGGGCATACCCCCAAATGTTGGGACATAGGCAAGAGGGACAATAGCATGTAGGCAAATGACACACTCATGCCTGTCACACTTACCTGTTCCTCACTAAAGCACAGGAATGTCTCTCCTGCGCATGCAGGCAGTTCTGATGCTGGGCGTGCCTCTAAACCCAAGCTTTATCAGTTTCGCTCTATCTGCTGGCCATTCAGGAAATAGCCTCTTAACCATCCCTGGCCATTTAGTTAGCTTACACACTGCACTCATGTCTCCACTGATGCCGAGCCCCTAGTTCCGTTGAGCTAGTTCCTATACATCTGTTGGCTAATTCACTGTTTTCTCTGTCCAGCTCCTGTGTTAACCCCTCGTTGTCCAGTCTGTTGGTTCCCAGAAAACTTCCCTGTGCTGCTCCAGTGTTCCTGTCTGTCTGTGGATATCCCTGAGTCACCTGTGCCTCCTGTTGCTTCCAGTCTCCCCTGTGTTCCCTGTGTCCACAGTGGCCCCTGTGTCACCAGTGTCGGTCTCCTAGATCCCTGGCAATTGACCCCAGGCGTGTGACCCGACCTCTCTTGCTTGCTGCCTGCCTCGACCTCAGCCTTCCTTGACTATCCTTCTGCTTTGTGATTTGGTACCATGTTTCATATTGCCCAGCTTGGCGTGCCCAAGAACTGCAACCTGGCAGTAACCAGCGACGCAACATCCTCCCCATCAGAGGCTCTGGAGAAGACTTGGGTACTGTTTAGACTCTGCGCTTTGGCTCATCTCAGGGCTCACACCACCTCTGTGCAAGCCATAGCACCCCCTAGTGGCCATGTCTCCCTGAGCATGACAATGCCACACAACTATTTTGAAAAAAGCCTACATGTGCATTCTTTTTACAACTATTTTCCTTTATATTAGTTCTCAAAAATAATAAATACAACTATTTAGAGGTTGTAAAAAACATTTTGTGAAACCCCATTGAAAATCTTTGGAATGTGCTGGAGATGACTTATGCAGTGTTCTGACTCCCCTATCAATTAATAATACAAGATCTTGTTAAAATATTTTAAAAAATTCAAATCTGGATGGAAATAAATGTTATGTCATTGCATAAGCTTGTCGATACTATGGTAAACCTGTTAACGTGTGCCGTAATCAGAACAGGTGGTCCAACATAAGTTTAGTTTTTGACAGTGCATATATATCCGCCCCAAAAACAGAAGGACAACTGAAGTAAGACTGGAGGAGGAAAGATTTGGTACTAAAACAGGAACAGTCCCTCCTAACCAGGGGTATTTAGGAGGAATGACCCTGGGTGCACTAGTTTGGTGAATATTGTTGTTGTTATTTAATAGATATATGTTTAAAAGCTACTCAGAAATGTTGAGGTTATGGCTTCAAATGACATAGTCAATACAGAAGTTGCTGTAATTCATTCACCATTGTAGAATGTAGCAGATGATCTATACACAGGTGGAATAACACTATAGGAATAACTTTCACAATTTACAACTTCTAGCCCCTGGCAGGGCATCTGTGTACAGGATCGTACTTTTTGAGATGAAAAAAAAACTTGTGGTGGAGCTCGAGAACTGCTTTAAGCTAAAAAGTCGGACTCATAGTAAGCACAAAATTAGACAAAAGTAACTTTCTAAAGTATCTAAAATTAAAGGGATTTTGGAAGGTGCAAGCAAGGGAGATTTAACGTTGAGTTTTCTTTTATGATTTAACTGCATAAAACAGCTGAAAATGTATTGTCCCGATCAGAATGGAGATCACAGCTGAGTCAAGGAAAGTCATCTCTTCATCTACAGATATGGCAGAGTTATCTTGCTTCTGGCTTAGCTTTTACACAGTGAACTAGGTTGTAAAAAATGCATGTTCATCAAGTATATCAGTATATCACAATCTCCAAAAGCTACTGGGCAACTGTGAGTAATGTTTCATTACTAACAGTTTCTTTTCTGACCCTACAGGGCAATCCATTACATTCTCTGGATCAAAATATCACTGTGCTAAGCTTTAGAAATGACAGCTGTTGTTATCATGGGAGTGTACATGTCCACAGGTTAAAATGATTCTATTGCCAACTAAAAGTGTTTGCAAAAAAATTTCCCTGCAAAAAAAGGATCATTAATGTCCGGTTGGTGGTGACATTTCACTGGTGCTATGCTGGCTAATAAATCATCAGTAACCAAAACACTAGAAATTGTAGGAAGCTGAAGATTCATAGCTCTGCAAGATAGTGGTCACCTCCTGTAGATATTGTAATTATTGTTAAATTGCACGAATAGTGAACATATTTTTTTTTTTTTGTATAGGGTAGTGATGGGCTAAAACCTTCAATTTAGTTCTTTTTGCTGTTCATTTACAATTGGCAAATTATCCTTCACTTTCCACCCCAGAGACTCAACAACAAACTGGAGGAAATGTCCCAAAATTAGATGATTTCTCCAGCTGATCCCGGAACATAAATCTCTATTGAAAGACTTCCTCTTACCTCTTGTTCTGGGTCAAGCCCTGAAATCTTAGATTGGCCATTACTTTCTTGGTCAAAATTGTCACCAGTACAAGTCGTAGAGAGGGTCCCATGGGGACAGCAATAGAAACTTGACCAAGGTCGAACCTTCTTGCCATTCCAACTGGGATTCCTCCGAAAGTTCCAAATTTGTCACCAGTACAAGTCGTAGAGAGGGTCCCATGGGGACAGCAACAGAAACTTGACTAAGGTCGAACCCAGCCATTCCAACCGGAATTCCTCCGAAAGTTCCAAATTTGTCACCAGTACAAGTCGTAGAGAGGGTCCCATGGGGACAGCAACAGAAAATTGACGAAGGTCGAACCCAGCCATTCCAACCAGGATTCCTCCGGAAGTTCCCAGGGTTTCCTTAAGATGTGGCTGGTTGACCTCTCATATTATGGTACCTCCAAAGTTTTGGGGCCAACATCCTCTGGCAGAGCCAGAGCCATATGAACAAATATCTTTTTAGCTGTCTGTTAAGGTGGCATTCCGATTACTAATGTATGGAGGACATTCCCACCACTGGCAACCAATGCAACTAGCATTTTTTTCCCATTGATTGATTATACCAGGGGATTCCCTGTCACCTAAAAATGATAGAGGTTTAATTGAGGGAAAACATTTTGAAAAAGATTTGTCTAACCCTTAACTATAACAACATTATAAAGAAAAGTAACATAGGGAGCTAAACTTTTTCATTCTTTTGCAAGGGTCTTTAAAAAAAGTTATTTTATTTTCATTTTATTTGGTTGTCTATTCTGCGTTTTTTTCTGCAATTCCTCTGTGGGGTGGCCAGGGGCCTTGTTACCATTCAGATTGTCAAAAATACAGTTGGGTTGATGCTTATCTTTGGTACTTTCAAAGACCAGTGACCCACAATATGTTTTTTTTGTTAATGTTAAAGTGAGAAAGGGAATGGATGCCCCCCTCTGACATACCTCGTCATGTATTGTGTAAAGTGCTAAAAATAATGGGGTATTCTGAATAAATATAATCTGTTCAACCTAGGCTTCACAGCAGAACTTCAGGAAAGTAGATATGTTTATTAGCCATGATGAATACAATAAAACAATATAAACCACTTATGCATGTCAATGGCACCACATCATTTATAAGCCAGAGTTATGGAAAGCTGCCCATTAAAAACTCCATTAAAACTATAAAATGGAAGCACAAGGAGAGGTGGGAAATAGAAAGTTTGTTGGAATCATTACTGCATTTCCTGTCACTGAAGTCCTTTCAATCCAAATAATGAATCACATAAACAGAGAGACCTCCGTTCCATCTGTTAATATTCACTAGATTCCTGTAAACAAAGTGTTCTTCATTAGAATCTGTTACTACATTCTGGCAATCAATATTTGAATAGCTGTACTGTGCTTTGACCTATGTATTTCACAAGAAGAGCAAATGATCAGACACTTTACAAATCTGCCAGTTGCATACCAAGCAAAGTGTGTATGAAAAATGTCTACAGACCTCTTCTCGTTCCCTGGAAAATTTACCTTCGGCTCTATTACAATGGATGTGTTTACAAGTTTTTTGTTACATTTTTCTATACAGGCGGAAGTTATCCATTTTTTTACCAATGTATTGCATTGCAGTGTTTTGCAATTTAAACCACGGTGTAATATTTAGTGTCCTTTGGAGAAACCCCCTTCAGTCCAAGCAACTCACCTAAAAACTCTCCTTCAGCCCTGCTCCAGGGATCTGCAATGTGTGGCCCCGCTTTGCACACAAAAGTCTTGACGGTCTTCTGGACATGTAAAGCATAGCTCCATTTACTCCCATGGTTGGTCTGTATTCATGGTGGCCACCTAGAGAAGTATGACTTTAGCTGTAGCAGTAAACTAAGCAAGTTGGACAAATGTGGGGGTAGGGAGACACTTGTGGGGCAAAATGCAAAAAGCATTTTTCTGTAAAGTATAAGAAAAATCCATCTCTAAAGCTACCCACTGATTTTTATGAAGTTAAAGTGAAACCAAACTTAAAAAAAAAAAAAAAAAAGGACTTACCTTAACTTTTACAGAGATTTCTGGATTGGGTCCCACACCATCCTGTTTTCCGGTATAAAAGAAGCGCTGGGGTCAGCCATCTTTTTTCTTCACCTTCCAGCTTCTACCTTCGTCATCCCATCTCACACTGTAGAGGCACCAAATTGGGTGACATAGCCACTGTAAAGGAGGAAAAAAAAAGAATGCCGATCTCATTGTGCATTTTTTTCTTCCATGTAGGAAAAAGCCTCTTCTGTGTGCATGCCCAATTTCCAGAAAATGCAGAAGGGGCAGTCAAAAGCCTCCTGGGATGGGTGGCAAAGGTATCCCAGGAGGCTCTCTGCTCCCAGAGAAGGAGCTTCAAAAGATAATTTTTACCCTATATTAAAGAGTTGTCTAACTTCGGTGGTCTTTTGGTGCCCTTTGGTGATAGTTACGCTTTAATTGCAAAGCTCTTGAACATGGTACTGACAGATATTTGGGTGGTACATATTTCATCTCTGTTGGAGTTTAGCTTTAAATTGGTTGCCTTCCTTACTTTTGTACCCTATTCTAACGCACACAACATGTTTTCCATTTTTTTTTCACCTTGGAAGATATACTCATACATCATTCCAGGTCTATTGCCAACACGGCTTGTGGGTGAAAAGGATCTCTACACCCCTATTGACCTCACAGCTTTTGCATCCTCTTTTAAATTCTTGGAGGACCCTGCTACTAGACAACTAATAGAAAGTGTCCACAACACCTGCAATACCCAAGGTAGGACCCCACCTGGTATACGCACAATTATCTCTGAAATATTCTGGTAAATCAAACTTCTAAAGAAATGTCTGATTTTGTTTAACATGAAATAAGTAATGACGGGAGATTTCTCTATGCCATATAAAACAAAGCGGCACCAAAACATAACAACACTTCCTCCATGTAAAAGCAGGTAGCTTTCACAATTTTTTTTATCTGTGGGCATAGAGCTGTTACAATTTGTTAAAACGTTCCACCCTCAAATATTGATGGATGTTGAGATCAGACATGGATGAACCTTGGTCTTGAGCTAATATCTCTATGTAGGTTGTCAATGGCATTTGGTCCACCATTCCGGGGTTCATTTTCCTATTGAGGCCTTGTCTAAGGAGGCCGACAACAGTCCATAGGGTCCAACATTTCTAAAATTTGCAGTGGTTGTCACAGGAACATCAAGCTGCTTGGAAATGGTCTTACACCCCCTTTTTCTAATAACATGTCTGTCTATCATTTTCTTTCTGATGTCCTCAGATGACTTTCTCCTTTGTCCATTTTTAGAGTGGGACACACAATGATATGAAACAACGGAGTGACTTATTGTCTCCATTTAAATAAAATGAATGACTATTTGTGTGATATTAAATAAACAACTGGTCTGAAAATTCCCTCTGATCCAATTTTAAATGTGTCCAGGTCATTATAGAATATCTTTGCTGAAAATTCAATAAATCATTCCTTTTCACACTTGTTATTCAATGACGGATAGAAGGTGATGGACGGTATGCAGTTAGACATAAGGCGATGGCTTTATTATATCACTTTCCAGGTGGCATAAACACTATTTTAATGAGCTGTAAGGGCACTTTCATCCAAGGTTGTACTTGATATTATTATATTTAATATTAATATTATAATGATAAGCTGTATTTATATAGTGCCAACATAGTACGCAGCGCTGTACATAAAATAGGAGTGAATACAAATTGTTTTATATGCTTGTAAGACAAAGGTACCAATTTTCTATATATGAAGATAGAATATCATAGAATAATCATAGAATACCAGGATCATGTGAGTACAGAAAGTGAGTCTGCAGGGTCTGTATCCAGGTTAAAATAGAATAGGGACTATAATATGGGGAAATAATATGGAAACAAAAATTGTGCATAAAATATCATTGTTGATATGAATGTGCATTAATTATATTAAAAAATATAAAATACTCTGTATAATACAAATTCCTTGCACATTCACTCATAAATGCTTTTACTGAATTTTGAATTCTTATTGTACATTCACTAGTTAATGACACAAAAAATGACAACATATTTGTATACAGCAAGGTAAATGCATCTAATTTCATTATATATATATTTATATACACATATGTTTTTCAGTAGAAAGAATGGAGTGTCATGTTTTTTTTAACATCAATTAACAAATCAGTAATTATTTTTGGTTTCAGTAATATTTATCCACATTTCCGTTTTGTCCTGGAGACAAAACAAAAAGTGAGTGGAATTCTTTCCCAAGTGAAAAGCTGTCATCAAATCATGTGTCTCCTCTGAAAGATTTTCCCTGACCTTCTGATCTGGCAAAGCTTAAAGCTGCGTACACACTTCCAATTTTTATCGTTGGAAATGAACGACGAACGAACGATGAACGACCGATTGGCCAAAAATCGTTCGTAAAAAAAAGTAACCAACGACGCCGACGAACGAGGATAGTCGTTGGAAATGAACGACCGGACCGGCGGATCGGATTGGACGACGATCATTGACCATCTATCGTGTGTACGGTCGTTCAGTGATCGTCCATGGTCTGAGCATGCGCGGTGAACGAACGTTCGCTCACTTCCTGTGGTGCACGTCACTTCCTATATCATTCAAATGATCGCATCTATCGTGTGTACAATATCTTTGAACGATCGTGTTGTTATCTGTATGTACAGGATCGGTGCCATACGATCGTTCGCAGATATCGTGCAGGATCGTTCGTTTACCAACGATAAAAATTGGAAGTGTGTACGCAGCTTAAGATTTCCCATCCAACTTCTGACCTTCAAACATCTGTTATTATATTCAAAAACTAAAACTAAAGTTTTGGCTTGAGCAACTTATAAATGTAGATAACCCTAACCCTGTACTTTACAAAATTAAGTAATTACTTTCACTGCCAACCACAATGCTGAATGGTGCTCCAATGAAAAGGAATAATTCATAGTACTCATAGGTTCCTCTCTCCGAACCCATTTTACTACTTTGTCCTGAAATGATGTGAAAGTTGATGGTTGATGAAAAAGCTCTGTAGGGTCAATAAAGCATCAACACTCCTGGAAGTGTTTCTTTCAACTTTATCAGAGCAGCAAGTGGTAATTTGGATTTAGAAAAGCTGATGGGGTCACTTTAACATTGGCAGTTTGAGTTTTTTTTTTTTTTTTATCATGCCTAAACAATATGTCTGTATGCGCCCCAAGTATTGTCATTTGTACTGTTACACAGAAGATGTTGTCACTAAATAAATATTCTTTTATAAAAGTTCCATAAAACAATACCACCAAATGTGCACAAGGTGGCAGAATAACCAAAGTGATCCTTGTAATGCTCTACCTGCAAGTGTCTGATAAAATTGAGTTTTTAGAGGAAAACTGCCAGGACTTGTCACTATACCCATGAGAGCATGTTTCCATATGTAAATTCTTTATATAAATCCCATATGTAACACTGGATCATTTTGTGGAACCAGCACCAAGCAATTTAAGTGAATTGGCTTATTGGTATTCTTATTAAAAGATCATCGCATGGGTACTGTGTAAAAAAGTTGTTCATCCATCACCATATAATGATAAAGTTTGGAATTTTAAAAGTAAATCCGTTATGACATTAGGTGCTGGGGATTCATGTTACAGTCATTAAAAATTAACAAGACTTTTATAGATGGAAAGCTGTTCCTCTGCGATCAGAATCCAATCGGTCGTATTCCTTCATCGTCCTCATGTGGACTGGACAGTGGGCAATCATCTTCCTCTGGGTTCTACTTCCCATGTCACTCAATCTCACACTGCGCAGGCTTGAGATTGTGTGACGCACTTTCGGAAAATTTTATAAAAAAGTGCTGATCCCACTGATCATGCGTGAGATTGGCACTTTTCTTTTTTACAGTAGAAGAAAGCCTCTTCTGCCCATGACCGAGGTTGGGCATGGGCAGAAGGAGCAGTCCCCAGCCTCCTGTGATAGGTGACGTATGTATCCCAGGAGGCTTTGGGCTTCCCATTTAGTCTTTACTGCTGTAGATTATCCACCCTTAATAGAAAATAAAACACGTGGTCATAGGTCTGCTTTAACAATAAAGCTGCTTCCACAACAACAAATAATGAAAATGTCAAGAAATAACTGATTTCGATAAAACACTTTAGGCCGCGTACCCACCTCCAATTATAGTCATTGGAAATGATCTTTCACGATCCTTTCCAACGACTAGCACTGCACAATGCATGAACAAGTGCTGTACATACGGCATAGTTCTCCTGTATGGGGAGGGGAGGGGGAAAACGATGGAGTGGCACCCCGCTGTGCGCTGTCCCTCTTCCCTTGCATTACAATTGTTCATCGTTCATTGTCCGTGAATCCACCGGGACGGTCGTTTGGACGATGAACGATGTGCGCTGTACACACTTCAGATTCTCATCCGATATCGGCCCTGCAGCCATTATCGGGCGAGAACCATTGGAAGTGTGTATGCTTTAGAGAGCATTTTTAACAATAGGGAACAATTTATAACAAACATTTAAAATGTTTGCCAACAAATGCTCATGAAATGCATTTACCAGATTAACATAGATTGGGCATGTTGGCTGTAATTTAAACTGGTTATTGGGCACTATGCCAAGGCCTAAAATTGAGGCTAACAAATGTCTCCAATAATGCTCTATACCAGTGTTTCTCAACCAGGTTCTGTCTCTTGGATTCCTTCATGGGATGTTGGGGGTTCCTTGAGCAATTAGTAGTTTGTGCCCCTCAGGTCAGTTTAAGTGATACCAATGATCTGTAAGGGTGACAATCCTCCCATTGGCCAGCAATGTAAGAGGCATTCTTTATATTGACCACCATGCTAATGTACTGTGATCTGTGTGTATAGTAATTATAGTTGGGGTTCCAGGCATTCTCCTGTCACTTTAATACCAGTGGGCCTTGTGCTGATTTCTGTTTTTTTTTTTGACAACCTTCACCCATAGTGCCCTGGTAAAGAGCTGAACTCATAAGTTATCCACCTTTTTCTCATTAAGGTTCATTGAAGCAGTTACAAAAAATGATGGACATTCTAAAAGCAGAACCAAACTGATCTCTCCTTGCTCCGTCACTAACTAACATCTTCATCTGGTCTTCCTCTGGGTTTTGGTTTTCAACTGTCTTAATTGTTCAGACTGTAATGACAAAACTTCCACATATGTGCATTGGAGTTTATTCATTCCTGGCATCCACATATGCAGGAGTTGTGTAGGTATTTGTGCATGCACAGATCAGTGGGCATTTACAGAACTTTGCAATTAAGTCTGTTTTATTGCAAAAGATATATACCACAGGTCTTCTACAATGAAACCTGCCTGCTCGCAATATTTTGTTTTAAAAGTTTAGTTCCACTGTAAGTTCTGGGATAGTTTTAAAGTGTGCTTGTCTTTATGGAAGGTCAACTATACATCTTCATTTGCTGGTGCCTACACATTTTCAGCTTCTTGTAAGACTGTCTTGTAATCCCTGGGTTCTCTATAAGGTGTATATATATAAATATTTTATATTTGTGGTCCCATAATCGCTTTAATAAATTAAAATATAGTGCATTCATTGCATCAAATAGTATATCTAGCTAACTATTCAATCATACTGCTCAGATAAATGGTAGTACAGCAGGTTATATGAAGGTACCCAGGTGATACATTAGGTCAGTGTTTCACAACCAGGTTTCCTCCAGATGTTGCTAGGGGTTCCTTCAGCAGTTTGTGCCCTTTACGTCAGTTATTGCAACAAAGCATTAGTTGGCGATCTATAAAAGTACCAATCTTTCTCCAGGCCAACAATATAGGAAGCATTCATCCCATTCACCACCAAGCTAAAGTACTACTAGACATACCATGAATATATGCAGGGGTTTCTTGGGACTTAAAAGTTATTACAAGAGATAATGGCAGCTTCTGCTTATTATGATCAGCTGCTACATATAAACTCAGCATTAATAAAGAAAGGTAATAATTGGCCTATTATTCTTCCTATTAAAATCAGAATTAATTACTTTTTAATAAATCTGTTAAATTGTAAAATACTGATTCAGTGACATTGTTACAAGTATGTTACAGATTTTCTTTTCTTTCTCTTATAATGCTGCAAGCGGTGTCATTGTTCACCTGATACAGTAATGAGTGAATATTTACAGCAATATTGAAGGTTTTGTCACATGTGAAGCATACAATGTACACACTATGACTAATACATTGATAGTTAAAAAATACTGAAAATAATGAGTCTTTGGCTAAATAATGGGATCTGATACTAAAGAACAAACCCTGAAGGAACACACTACCTGTCCGAAAAAGAAAAAAGCTACACACACTATTTATGGGACCCCATTCATCTTTGATTACGGCGCACATTCACTGTGGTATCATTATGCAAAGTCATGACATTTACTTTTCATATGGACAATGGAAGAAACAGACCACTGTGTAAAGTCTTCTCCGGCACATCCCAAAGATTCTCAATGCTCTTAGAGTGTGGGTTATGTCCCATGTTACCTGAACCACCATTCTTTCACAATTTCAACCAGATGAATCCTGAATTGTCATCTTGGAATATGTATGTGCCATCAGGGACCAGATCCATTTCAGGTTTGCTGGATCACCCAGCTTCACTGAAGAAAATATCTTCTCCAGCCTTGGGGAGCTTTATTAAATTCGGCTCAATGGGAGACAGAGAAGCAGCACAATGAATGGATCAGTTGTGCTTCTATGAGCTAAAAAGCAGCAAAATGATTTAGGAAGACAGGGAGGGATAATCAGTATGTTGTTTCTGCTTTCAGTGTACAGTCAAAGGATGCAGGAGGGTCAAGACCTGTAAGTGTTAACTGCAGCAGAGAAAAAGCAAGTCTCCTAACTTGTCATATAGGATAGTGTTGCGTGAAAAAGGTGAACTGGATGGCCAATAATGCAAATCTGTTTGCAGTTAAGACAGATATATTTAATCTTTTACCCGGGTGGTTAATGAAAAGTGCCAGGTGGTGCGACCCGCTAAATGGGGTTGGAGAGAACATTGTATATATGATTATTATTAAACTGTATTTATAAGGTGCCAACATATTAGGCAGCACTGTACAATAAATATATATACATATATTTTTTTTTTACAGAAAAAAAATGCATAAAAAAATGTGCAATATGTTGTGCCCTGCTCAGTAAAAATGTATGGATATGCATAAATAAAGCCCATAAAAATTCCATTTCCTTGCATGTGTACCTTACAAAACCAAACCTTGACATTATTTAACTAATTCATCCCCAGAAATTATGACAGACCATATGTGTACAACAAAGTATTTATTATCATTTCTTAAAAAAAAGAAAAGCACAGATTGACACAAAAATATAAAAAAAGACCACAATTATAATATATAGAACTTTACAATACTGTTCAAAAGAAGGCACTTTGGTACACTGAGCATGCTAATATATTGTGTGCAAGAAAAGCCTCTGTTTATATCATGTACGGTACACAGAGTACAATGTATTCTGTATGAGGACACCAAAACCAACAGTCAGCCCTATTAAGGCAAAAGCAATGTGCTATGAACCCATTGCTACTAAGAATACAACAATCACTTATTTGTCTTTGGCAGAGTAAAAGTTAACATTGACCACTAAAAACTGCTCTTTGCATTGCTTTACTGAATAAATACAGAGAATATTTGCATATATATGTTAAGCATGACTTAAAATGAACTCTACATACATTATTTTCTTTAATACTGTCTACAACAATTTGTAATAAAAAGCAAGGCCAAGAAAGACACATTGGTATTCTTGGTTTCTTATAGTATGTGTTGATGGGCTTTTACATGCTTCAAATGGGTTTGGAAGGCCAGCCCCATTTGAAGCAAGTCAAATGGAAGTCATCAGCAGGTCAAATACACCCGTCAATAAGATCTGAATAGAAGGATCTCAAACTGATGCTATCCACACAAGCCCAGTCCATTGGTATAAACTCTTAAGCCATTTCTTCGCATACTATTTGCACAAGAAAGCAAAACACAAAGTCACCAGCACTCCAATATACAGATTTTGTTTTGCTTTATTATGTCACAACATGGGGGAACATGACGGAAAAGCCAACGTTGTGGGGCTACATGGGCTCCCTTTCTTAAGGCAACATTCTGCCTTAACCCCAACTATTGACTAGATCCCTTCTCAATCTACTTCAAACCAATAAAGGAATTGCGGAAAGCCCAATCTTATGAAATGGTAGTCCTAAGGCTGCCATATGTTTTGCTATATTTTCAAGAAATTGAACGTCTAATTCGACAAAACCATTGAATCTATTGTCTAATCTATTGAAAAGTAGGACACTGATGTTTGCCTCTTCTTTCCTTAAAAAAATGCCTCTCCACTTCAACCCCCATGCTAATGAACAACCTTGGCCAATGGTATCACTCCCTACTGTTAACATCGTCACAGCTCTGCTGGTTGTTACTGTAAACAGTTTGGGGTGATCTCATTGACTGCCAATTGTTAGGCAGCGCTCCCTGCTGGTTTAAATTAAGTGGACAATGCTTGGGCTGGTCAACGGATGCTTGGAGGTTATGTTTGGTAAGCAATCACTATTTTAGAAATATTAATCATTAACCCCGGCATCCATGAAATTGACCAGTGTATGGCTAGTAGTTCTGCATTCTCTTCCTGATTTTCCAAAAGGTTTAAAATACTATGGGATAGTAAAAATTATGTGTACAAAACTACCGGAAATATGTGAAATGTACATTCTAATAAATCTCTGAATATAAAATATGTAAATGCCTATGGAACTAAAAAGAAAAAAATGTGGTAACATTTTTAATTTAGACTTAATATACCGTGTTTCCCCGATGATAAGGCAGGGCCATCAAATAAGACAGCCCCCCCTTTTTAGGTAAAAATGAAAAAGGATATAGGGGAAATAGGGTTTAGCTCTCATATCTGCTAATTTTGTATTTCTGCCCTCTATCTTCTTTGCTGTTAAAAAAAAAAAAAAAAAAAAAATGCATTCTCAAAATTGGAGAGGTTAAAAGAGACTAAAGCTACGGTGTACAGGACTGGCAACTCATATCCTGAGCAGGCCAGAAATGTAGCAGGAGCTGTGCTTTACAGCAGAAAGAAGAACATCATTCTGAAAGTACAGTGCGGCAATAATTTAGTTCATCTAAGCACTGGTAAAATGTGGTAATACAAAATTTATGTGTCCAGGTATTTAAATAAATTGATCACAGGCACTTGAAGAGGATTCTAAATGCACACTCACAAGTACTCCTAATGGAATACATTATATCACCCTAAAACTGAATGCAAGGGGGGCAGGTCCTCCTAACACCTAGGTTCTTTACTCTCAGAGTGTATGTACATAATTTTTTTTGTTTTAAGACAAAATGTATGCTGCCATTACTGCCTCTAAGAGCCCACTTGTCATACTGAGCACAGGCCTGGAACAAATATGCAGGAAGGAAAGTCTGAATACTACATCAGCAAGTCAGAAGGCACTAAAGCAAGTGCATCAGTATGACAGCCAGGTAATGAGAATTGTCAAAAGGAGGCCAGGAATGAGAACACCGTTATTTCTCAAGACAGCTTACATTTGTTCTTTGGTAAAGCTTCACCTTAAGGCAAGCAAGGCATGAAGAATGAAGAACAATTCAGTAGTTTCAAAGCAACAAGCTGTATTTTGATAATGATAATCACAGAAAAAAATGTATTGCATTCATGAGACCTTTAAAATGTGTCCAGCAACACTGCCGACTCAAATTCAGGTCTTTATGCTTTTTTTGCCTAAATTACAATGAATGGTTGTTATTGATCAATATGTGATCTGTTACAACCTGGAGTCACAAAACTTTTTCCATTTTTCCTAACAGAGTGTGCTATAATCCTGTAATAGATGGGCTCTTTACATTTTAGGACTGGATCAACAAAATTATATTTGCTTTTGCAGGTAAATCGTGTCCCTCATATGTGTATGTAGCAGTGAAAAAAGCCACACTAACACAAGTAAGGTATTTCTTTAGTAATTCAAGTCCTGTGGATGTGTTCAAGGGGGAAAACTAGTAGACTGACCTTGTGCAGGGAGCAAGGTACGGCATATGGCAAACCATGCCAATTGTTTTGGACAATTCTAGTCATGTGCAGTAGGAGAAGCCTTAAATCCCACCTTGCCTAGAGTCAGTTTAGGTCATGTGCATCATCATTAAAATGTTTTATTGAATGTTCTTACTGATCTGGGTTATATATCTACAAATATGAACAGAGAAGAAATGTTGAAATGGCCATTTATGTAAATCATTTACATATATACTTTAAAGTGGGCAATTTCCATCATCAAATTGTACTGATATTTTTGGCAAAGGGGAAAATTCAAATAATTTTCATATTTAAACAGTGATGAAGATAAGTCTTGCGGAATAAACAAGATCTATGATGTAAACTATAAGATTGGTAGCTGACAAAACAGCAATGGCTACCAATTTATCCCATATACATAGATAGCCGGGAGAAGAATATTGGCGACAATTGCCTGGCCTTTGTGTTGTGCCCCCATACTTTGAATCAAACTGGAAAATGGGCCAAATGATCACAGCAGAGGCATACATCAAAACAGCTAAAAGAGCGTATGCATTGAGGAACTTCTCAAAAGTAAAAGGCAGCCAGCCTGTGCACTCCCCAACACATAGTATAATGACCACAACAGACAGGATAAAACAGATGCAGTATACAGATAGGCACCACTTCAGTGCGACGTGTTTTTCATACAGAGGTGGGTCCGAAATGAAGACGAAAATGACACAAGCGATGTAGCTTTCGATGACTTTTAGTATTCCTGGAACAGTAGCCATGTAGCCAGTAACTTCTCCAGGTCGAGCCCTGGTTAAAGACACCTCAACGATGTATGCCAAGGTGGTAAGGCAGGAGAACACAGTGGCCACAACTTGGTACGTGTGCATTTCACTGCCGTGGCTCCTGTCTTCAAGGAAGTATAGTGGATATATGACAGAAGCCGACAGGCACATTAGGACGGCAAACATGGCAAAGGTGATGGGAAAATTTTTCCATGACACCGGCATCCGGCTCTGAAGCCCAGCAACCTCAACAAGAAGGATAACGATAGTGACGGCAAAGCAGAAGCACCAGGAGAACATGCACATGTCACCAGCTCGGCTGTTCCATCCTCCCTTGTGGGCAACTAAACTGAATGTGACACATGCGAAGATGACCGCTAGAATCCGTACAATCCCAACAGAAGACTTCAGGACACTGGTGTTACCAGCCACAATTTTTCTTCGTTGAACCGACATGATTTTAGATGTATCTATTAAGAAAAAGAAATACATATAGCAGATTAGTGTATATGATGCAAAATTAAAAATACAAAACATTTCTTAACATTCCTTAGTAATGTTTGTAATGGTGTTCAACTGATTTTGATCAGGTAACACATTCCTTTCCAAAAAAAAGTTCATGCATTTATAATTTCAACATGTAGTGTAAAATGGTACAGCAGGTGTTTTTTACACCATTGCAAAGAGGAAAACAGGTTAGGTAAAGAACATCCTTATAGAATGCCCCAGAAATAAAAACTTGCTTTCCCCAGATGTCTGTACAGAACTAGAGGTCTAGTTATAGGCAACCCCTGCAATCAATTTTTTACACCTATATAACCTATAATATATGGGTAAACTATTGAACCTGAGGGGTTTGATGTTCTTTTTTTGTAACCTGATTAGCTATATACAAGGGGGTGCTGAGAAGTTCCTGGCTTTGCCCTCTTCCAGATGAAATAGAAAAATGAGTATGGGGGCATATGACAGCCTAATATCTTAGTATGTAACTGTGCAAATATCAGGTCTTTGCGACTCCTTTTAGTGAGAAGCTGTGATCGCAGAGGCACAAGCAAAGTTTCACGTCGTTGGAGTTACGGGTCGTCATGAAGTTTTTGTTTCTCCAGGGAGAGGAAGGACACTTCTCCCCCCATGTTTGTGACATCTCCTTTGCTGACTTTCCCTGGAGAAACAAAAACTTAATGACGGCCCGTAACTCCCAATGAAGTAAAACTTGCTTGTGCCATCACAGCTTCTCACTAAAAGGAAAAACAGTTTTAAGAATGGGAAAGTCCTGATATTTGCACGGTTACATACTAAGATATTAGGCTGTCATATGCCCCCATACTCATTTTTCTATTTTATATGAAAGGGGACAAAGCCAGGAACTTCTCAGCACTCCCTAGTAACTACAAACTCAATAATTAAGAAAAATTTTACTTTTTTCAAAATACAACATAACAAATTTTACAATACATATATCACATAAGTAAAACAGTGCTGCATAGTGAGGAGCAAAGTAATTGTAAAAGGAAATACAGTTATTGCATGATATTGTATATACAAAAGGTGGTTAACTTTCTTAATATGAAAGTGAGGATATATATATACATATATATATATATATATATATATATACACACACTAAAGATTTTTAAAAGACTGCAGGCATTCTACAAGAGATGGTCAGGGACTGGGGACATGCTGTGGGAGATGTTGGAGACTGGGGACATGCTGTGGGAGTTGTTGGAGACTGGGGACATGCTTCAGGAGACATTCATACACTGGAGACCCATGACACTGCTTTAGAATAATGCTAATACACCTTTTTTTACCAATCTTTCAGCATAGAGGGGCTCCACAGCCCCCTTAAAATTGACGTCTGCCACATCTGATGTTTGACTCATACATTAAAAAAATACATTAAAAAGAAATAGGTGGAGAGCACACAGGAAATAAGTGCAAAAGAAATATACCAAGCCATTTTAATACTGCAAGCCAATCTAAGGGAAACAAAGCACTGTCTGCAGGGGCCCTGGGGGCTGCACAAAAAGTGCCACAGGGCAGCAGGATAGGCACCAGGGGTATATACTAATGGTAAAGAAAACTCCAGGGGCTCTATTATTAAACAGGGGATCTGACATCACATCAGACATTCCTTGGTGGGAATCAAGTACAGCCATTAAAACACATGGACCTGGAAGATTCCCACCAGGCAATGTTTGAGGGAATGTCAGATTTCCTGTTTTTTAAATGGGAGCCCCAGTTGTCACATGGCATTCAATAATTCATCAGGAGTGGGGGTAGCCATGTGTGTTATTATGTACTGAAGGAGATGTACTCATTATCAAAGAATTTTAGGGATGATGAAATTGGCAATTCTAAATACAAATAAATATACAGTTTGTTTATTGTGTTGTTTCTTAATTTGTAATATGTGGACATTTGCTTTTTTTGCTATATATACATATTGGGTGGCCATGTGGTTCACCACTCCAGGGTGCATAGCAGCAGTTTGCAATGTGCCGGGGAATACCTCAAGGCTGAAAAGAGGTCTAAGTCAGTCTAATATTTCAAACCACATTGCCTCACTATGCCTTCACTGCTCAATTCTTCTACAGGTTGCTGCTGCGTGTTAGCATTTATGTCAATGAATAATAATCCTTATGCAGGACTGATTTAATGGCTAGGAAGTAAGTTGGGCAGGGATGGCCCCTGCAAGTGTGCCAATGCACCATATGTTTTGGACAATTGTCTGTCTACACCTAAGGACCATTTTGCCTTAAAGTGACTCCATTGGGATTGGCAGGAGAACCATAGCACACATGGTGGAAACACAGACATTCGAAACAATGGTTAAGGTCAAAGAGACCTCTAAATACATGAACAAAGTTGGCAAAATAAATGTACTTAACTTTTAACTACCCAAATGACTTTTTTTGCATTAGACAGCACATATGGCCCAATACAACTATTCTAAACTTTATAAAAATCTATTTAAAATAAATTGCAATTTCCTAATCCAGGTCTACAATATTTGTAATTAATGGCATAAACAAAGTACAATCTTGTTGCCAAGTTTCCCATTGCTAAGGAAATACAGTACATTAGTGACATGTAAACATCTTTAACAGCTCATGGAACTTTAGGGCTGCAGGAGACTCCCTGAACTGTAAGGAATGAGGCCAAGATCCCCGGGAATGACTTTATATGGAAGCAAAATTCCATTAGTGATCAGTTTTCAGAAGGTCACCAGCTAATGATTTCATGCAGCACAAAACTTCAAATTAAAATCCAGACCGAGGACCTCATAATGACAACTTTTAATCTTCCCTTGGGAATGTGCAGCTATCTACAACTAAACCTAAAATTTACTACATTGCATATTCTTTGTGCTATTTGTAGCCTGACTGCATTACAGTAATATATTAGGAGATTTCGGGGTGGGTGGTAATCTACTTCTTTACAGCTACTTTAGCTTTTCATTTAAAAATACGTCGGTACATCTAAAGGATATCGAGAATGATCTCTGCAGTCCTTCAAAGACAAAGCAATTGCATCAATAAATAAAAATACAACATTGGAGCTAGTAATATGTTACTTTAATATATGAATATTAAGTTGGCTAGTAATATTTATGATTTGACAAAAAAATTATAAAAAATAACAATACATTGATTTAAACGATTATAATAATGTAATGTAATAGCAACTTTAAAAAACAGAGAACATGTTGCAGTGTATGTCTGTATGCACAGATCAAGTCTTGTGATGTGGTGGCTGGATTATTTTATATTAGGCAGTGTTCTCCCCAGCTCCTTTTAGCTGGGCGCACTACCCACCACTTCAGTACCCACCTGGCTGTTTTGGGTGGTCACTGAGAAGTTGGGTTACCATAAACAGGCCACCAACCGCCTACAGGTTCTTCCCCCACCCAGCTTGAAAAAATTACTGGGGAAAATACTGTTAAGGTGTAATATATATACACATACACATATATATATATATATATATATATTTTTTTTTTTTTTTTTTTTTTTTTTTTTTTTTTTTTTTTTTTACCTGGTTATCTCGTCTACCAGGCCTACAGTGAAACAGCATAGGAAAGGTAAGGTTAACACCCCTACCCCTCTCCTCCATAGCAAAGATAAGACAGTTTCATTATTACTCAGAGAACAGAAAAAAAGCATAGGGAGTTACTCAGAGTAGATATTTAGTAGATCATTTTTATTTTCATTTGTATTTGCATTGATCAAACAGATATAATTCAAACATTTTAATGGTATATTTAACAGGCTATAAGGAACCAAACAATAAAATTGGTAAAGTTTACATACACCTTAGATGTAACCTAGAACATTTCTAGGTTTGACATACATTTTATTTGTTTTTTATTTGTTCCTTTTCCCACTGTTAAATATACAATTGAAAAAAATAATATACATAGTATATACAAAGGGGTCCCATTACAACCCCTTGCAAAAAATGAAAGGGCCTCTTTGTGGAGCTATTTGAAGTTATCTTTGGAACCTAAGAATGAACCAAAAAAAAATAAAATATTCCCGTAGAGAATATTTAGTGCTGCAATCCCAGATTCAAACAGCAGCTGGGTAATCTATTCCTATGTAATGGCCGGTGGCCCAGTTAGTCCAGGTGTACAAATCCCACAGCTAGTGATATAAAAGACAGCATGGGATTTAACTGTTTGGCAGTAAAATGAAATATCTGATCTAAACGTAGGAAGTTTTAACACCTTTTCCTGCCATATAAAATGTTGTTTTGCTAAATTAAGTCTATAAAATATTACAGTAGCATATAGACTTTAATCCACTGTATTATATATGAGGTTATATTGGACAAGGCTGTTAAAGAAGAACATTTCCGTTACTTCCCTCCTCCTAAAAATGTCACATAAGTGTATATATTCTCTGCATACCAAGGATGTGAATCATAGTTCCTGTACAGATGAGGTAACTAACAAGTTCATGTGCAGAAGCAATGATAAATGCAGCTAGGTTTAGGTGGGGCATTTCCTGGATCACAGTTTACAGACAAATAGAGGTGAGGGATTTATTATTGCAGAGCTAACATTATGATTTTTACTGTATTTATTGCTAGTTAGGTACCAATATTTTACGAAGTATATTCTGCCTCCTAGGTTATATTTGTGGCTATCGATTCTTATTTTCAGGGTCGCGTCATGCTTTTTAAGGGGTCATCTTCTTTTTAGCAGGACTAAACCTTTGTAATAAAAGATTGCAACCAGACAGGTACTTTATAGCAATAGGTATGGACAAGGTCCCTTCTGCAAATAAATACCCATACCTGGCCAATCGCAACTTGTCCACCGCACTGGCAACTGTACCTAGTATTTTTCTAGGTGTCAGATCTTTGGCTATCTTGATTGGGTTGGCCGGAATGACGGAGCCCTTGCATATTTGTGCAAGATTTCATTCAGTCCTGGCAGCCCCAGGGAATACTAAGAAACTCGGCATATTCCGGCATCCTACACGGAGCAGCATTAACTGGGTGGGGCTGCCCCCAACCCAGGACAGATCTTGGTAAGTAATATCTTGTCGATATGTTTACATGGTAAGGATACCAGCTGGAGGTTTTCTATATTTATTTTTAAACATAAAATGCAGGGAAAATGACTGAAGAAAAAGTCAGATAACAAGAATTGGTGCCTGCTATTGCTTTGTGCAAGGTTACATTCCTGTGTTTAGAATGTAAGACAAGATAAAAATGAAACACCTATAAAAAGGTATATAATAGATATAAGTATATATATATATATATATATATATATATATATATATATATATATATATATATATAATAAACTATTTTTCTGCATCATTTACCTTCAGTGCAAAGATTTTAAACTTTAATTTCGGCCACAGGCCTGATATGATAGCTAGCGCCACTCAAGCCACTTTTTCTGAGCCCAGGTCGTCCTTGACCCACCCGTTCCATGGTGGAACAATGAAATGAGAAGCCGCTCAGTGATAAGCTCATTTCTCCAGTGCTCTTTATGCTACTACCGTGTTTCCCCGATTTTAAGACATCCCCATTAAATAAGCCACCCCCGATTTTTGAAAAAATAATTAAAATAAGACACTCACCCATGAATAAGACATCCCCCAATATCCGATCCTGTGTGTGTCTCCTTGATGCTGGCTGCAGCACGTGTCTGCTCCTGGCTGCAGTGCAGAGTGAAACTGAAAGTAACAAGCCGGCATTCTGCACCAGGAAGCAAGCTGCTGATTCCTGCCCTAACGGAGATCCCTGCGCTAACGGAGATCCCTACACTTAATTACTGGTAAGTGAACAGAAGGGGACAATCAATGGCATAGAGTGATCAGAAGGTGACAATCATTGCATAGAGTGATCAGAAGGGGAATATGAACAGCACATGAGTGATCAGAAGGGGACAATAAATGGAACATGAGTGATCATGAGTGACTTTCAACAATAAATGTGTACTGTAGTCTTCTTCATGGAAAAAAAAAGACATCCCCTGAAAATAAAACCTAGGGCATATTTTGGCAATTCAAAAAATTTAAGACAGTGCCTTATAATCAGGGAAACAGGGTATCATCAAGTTCTTCATATCGAGACTTGAGCATTGCAACAAGATGCCTTTTTTTTGGATGGGTTTTTTCATGTCTTGTCTCAACACTACGGAGTCTTAAAGCAGACCTATCAACAGGATTTTTACTTTACATAGACAACCTTTTTATGTAAGGTACAGGAGGCTTCTGGCTGCTCTTTCTGCGCATGCCCAATCCCAGGCATGCGCAGAAGCAGCTTTTACTGCAATGGGATCCCACACATGTGCAGTGAGATTGTTACTGTTTTTTCCCCCCATTTACAGATGCTTCGTCACCCGATCTTGCTCCTGCGTGATGGGGTGACATAGACAGAAGGCCAAAAAAAAGTAACAGATGGTGGCGTCCAGTGCACCGGGATGAAGGCGGATTACAGGACAACGCAGGATCCGATCCAGGAAACCTCCAGCGGGATCAAGGATCTGCAGAAAGCAGTTTTTTTTTTTTTAAGTTTACTTCTGCTTTAATGATGGACAGGGGCTCTTACCAATATCTGGCCCCCTAAAAAGTAAGAGAAAAATTTGCATCTTACACAGAAGTCAGTGAAACTGGTTTGGAAGCTTTCCCCTCTATTCCTGGTCTGTATAATGTTAAATTCTGGATTTGCCATCACTTTCATTCTCAGCATTCAGTTAGTGTTCATAAAAACAGAACAGCAAGAAAAGGTTACTTCAGCACAAGTTTTGTTCTAAAGTGAAGGTAGAAAGACTTTCTGAAGAGGAAAAATGTTCTTCAGTTTTCCATTAGTTCTGAACTAATCTATTCCAGATCTTCCAAGAGCCAGGATCAACCTCTCAGACACACTGAAAGCGCCCCACTGGAACAAGCACAAGCTGCACGGGCAAAAACAACATATTTCCTGGCATTCCATCACACATTTTGTGACTAGACATGTTCTCTTCCCCTTTCTTGCTGCCAAGTGCTTGGAAGCTACTCCTGCGTAATTGATACAGACCTCAGTGCCCGTGCAACGTATTATACACCTTACATTAAAATTAACTCAAAGAATATTTTTGGATATATTTAGGCAAGTAAAAAAACATTTAGGGCTCGCTCATATTACAGCTGTGCCCTGCATTTTCCATAAATGTGTGTGCAGTGCCATTGCTTTCACTGGCAGCCTAATCATTTGAACAGGAACCCAAATAAACCACATTATGGACAATGCAGAGCATGCTGGGATGGTGCGTTGCTTTATATTTAGCAGCAATGCACTGGTAGGTAAGCTGCATTTGAGACGTCTTTTTTGTGTATAACAAATGAACGAAGGGACTTTTTAGGCACACGTTATAAAAGATAGTCAAAAAAATAACTTATTTTATACATTAAAAAACAAGTAAAAAAAAAAAAAAAAATCACACAAATAATTTATAAAAACATCTTCCATATGTATGGTGTTGCATAGTTAGATGGAATCATAATTTGACGCGTTTCGCGGATATCCCCCACTTCTTCAGGAAATGTATCGAGACCTAATAATACAACAATTACAATTCAATTTCACAAACTATTATTTTAGTACAATATCATTATATTAATATATACTACTAATTAGGAATATGAATACATAAACATCACCACTCCAGGTGGATGTCTCCTCCAATAAATTGCATGCAGGTCAAAAAGTCTCAGAACATGACCCGCATGCTATCTATTGAAGGAGACAGCCATCTAGAGTGGTGATGTTTATGTATTCATATTCCTAATTGGTAGGATATATAAATATAATACTAAAATAATATTTTGTGAAGTTGAATATAGAGCAATTGTTGTATTATTAGGTCTCAATACATTTTCCAAAGAAGCGGGGTAGGAATTATGATTCCATCTAACTATGCGAGACCATATTACACATGGAAGATGTTTTTATAAATTATATGTGTGATTTTTACTTGTTTTTTAATGTATCAAATAAAAGTTATTTTTTGATTATCTTTTATAACGTGCCTAAAAAGTCCCTTCATTCAATTGTGATACACAAAAAAATATATCATTCTGGGATGTGACACACATGTAAACATTATTCTGACCACTGGAGAGGATACCAAAATAAAGCATTAAAACATGTATTTCCACCTGGAAATGTAAATGTTAATGCAACACACTAGTGGGGATAAGTCCTAAAGGGAGGACATAATGAGGTATGACCAGGTGCTGACTGACATGCTACAGACTAGTGAGAAAGCCAATATCCACGTGCCATGCAATATATTTTTTATTCCATTGTGGTGCAAGCAGGCACAGCCTACATAGTTGTGGTAACTGCTTTGAATTCAGGGACAGTGCCACACCATCACATGAAGCTGCATTAGGTAAAGTTCACAGGTATTTGTTGATCATTGCAGAAAGACTAAATGCATAATTGTGTGCCAGAGCACATTTTCTTTTCTAAGTTCTGGTGCCACAGTTCTACAATAAAGCTGAATTTCAGACAAATTTAAAAAATATAAACTCAAGTATATTTAATACACAATTAAAATATTTTGAAATTCAAGCGGTGCAAGTACCCCAAATTTACTTGGAATTACCCAGAATTGTGCAGTCTACTATGCAGACGATCTCAGAGAAGAAAAGGTAGAAGCGTGAGGAGAGTGATAGAGGTGAGCTCAACAGTCTACCATGTTTGGGGGGTACGGTGGGGGGAGGAATGGGGTGGAAGGAGTGTTGTAAGCGAAACAAACTATAGCAAAGTAACATGAGGTCCCCTTGCCTGCTGAACCAGGCTGTGCTGTCTGGTAGAGCTGTGTAATCTCAGAAAGGGATGGACAGAACAAACAGATAAGCGGATAAAAGTGAATGCATCACAATCTGCTGAGTGCAGCATAAAAGATGACTAATATACAAAATTCATGCAGTATGTAGACAGATAGAAATGATTTGATTCTAGACATATCCTGATCCCAAGGTTATGAGCTAATTCTAGTTTCCCAGTACATTCTTCCATGTATGACTCATGGTAAAGGGGGAGCAGAGAAAGCACTGACGTAATGCAGCTTCCAGGCTGCACCAAATACTTCTATCCCAATGTATTCCTGAGTGTTGCAAGGCTTACCTTTATTTACTAACAGATTCATTACTGTGCACACAGCAGCATGTGGTAAAGCTTAAAATGTGGGCAAAGCAGAAATACCTTTACACACATACAGACTACATTTGCATTTGAATGGATACTTAAGGATCAGTGGGTTTTATTCTCAGAGGGCTCCCTTTAGGTGGGAAGTGTCAGCATGGGGTCCGGCATCTTCTGTACGCAGCTCTCCCTGCCATATAACACATACAGATGTGAGCAATGTTCTCCAATCTTGTTCACTGAAAAACTTTGAAATGCAAAATCAACACCACATGCTGCCTTATCTCTTTCACTGAAAACTGTGCTCTTCAACACAGCAGTCTGTCCAAAAATCAAAGTGTCTTTCAGCCTACTCCAAATCTAAAAAAAATTTAACCAGATCATTTAAGCTGTGGCTCTAATGCCAAAATGCTACTGTGCTACCCAGATGGAGTAAGAAGCTTCCGTAGCTCGCTGTATAATATCTTAAAGGGTTGTCATCTCTGTCCATGACAGCAGAGTGCACAAGCCTGTCTTTCTTCAAAGATAACTTGTCCAAAGAATAATTGAAGAAAGCCCAGTGAAGCAGAGTTGAAAATTGCTGGAGCTGGTAAAGAAAATCACGATTTCTGCCAGATCACCACTGCTGTCAGCTTTCTATGATTATTTTTTGGCTGTTTCATGCTTGGCATACAGCGCCTCCTCCTCTGACCCCACAACTAGTTACTAAGCTAAGAAAAGTCCCCAAATCCAGTCAATCAGGGCTTATTAATGTTAACCAGAATTTATACAGCGCTGACATATTACGCAGCGCTTTACAAAGTCCTTTGTCATACCACTAACTGTCCCAAACTAATTTAATTAACGTAGCCTAAGGACAAGTTTTGACGGAAAGCCAATTAACCTAACTGCATGTTTTTTGGGTATGTGGGAGAAAACCCACCCAGTACCCAGAGGAAACCCACATAGATACGGGGAGAACATACAAACTCCATGCAGATAAAGTCCTGGTGCTGCAAGGCCAGAGTGCTAACCACTGAGCCAATCGTGCTGGCTTACTACAAAAGATTTACCCTGAAAAAAAAAAAATTATATTACAGCAAGCTACAAATCATTATTATAACCATCACAAATGTTAATGCAGGCATACAATAGGTGTATTCTGGCCCTTGTTACTGTGAAATGTATAAGTCTTGATCAGGACCCACTTGCTAAAGTCACGCTTATGTGCTCAGTCATAACAGACCATTTTTAAGAATTTATTTGATAACTTTAGACAGACAAGACAAATATTTGCACAATAAAATAAAATTATTTTTCCAAATATCTCAAGACTTTTTACTGCTGAATACCAATTTATTAATCATCTGAATGTATTTGATTTTAGAAAATGTTTTTTCGATGAGTACAATAATAAAACATTAAACTAAACTCTGGGAATCATTCCACCAAATGCTCTCTAATTGATGATTACATCATTTTATAAAATCTTACAGTAAAATTTGTGTTGTCCCCTGGCGGCATTTTAAGTGTGTCTTGGCATCCACTTACCCTACCCAGTTCTGGCACACAACATACAGATTATTCCACGCATGTGCAGTTCAAAGCCAGCCATGCCAAGGAAAATGAATAAATAACGAAGGGGGAGTATTTGTGCTGGAAGAGGACTTGGGAAGACACTGGCATGGTGGATATGACAAAATTAACGACCTCTAAAGAAGCAATACATTAAGAATAATAGGCAGTGTTCAACCCAGAATTTTTTTTAAGCTGGGTGGGAAGAAATTTAGACAGGTGCCAGCCCCTGTATTATGACCCAACTTTTCTGTAACTACCCAAAAACAGCCAGGTGGTTACTGAAAAGTAGCAGGTGGCACACCCAGCTAAAATGGGCTGGGGAGAACACTGAATAGGTAACAACCTAAACAAATATTTTATCAAGGGACAAACCAAGCGTTTTTTGTTCCCCAAAATGTCAGACTTTATAAAAATGTTGCCTTTCTATCACACTGGATTCAAAGGTAAAGGGTTACATAAAATGATTTTTTGTTTTTTTTGATAACCTCTGAAAAATATAACCAATGTAATCCTGCAATAGAAGACTGTGAATAACTCTCCTGTAGGCAGACTATTGGCAACCTCTGCTAAACCTCAATATTTTCAGAATCATCAGATGCCGAGTTTCTAGCCACATGCTGATGCTCCAAGTATCTGATCCTTAGAATTAGGACTTTCACAGGTCAGAATACTAGATTTAGGTCATGGTTTTATTAAAATTCCTATTCCTTAAGTAGATGTAAACCCTAACATCTAACTAAATGAAAAGTAGTTTGCTAAAGCACTGTGTATCAAATATTTTTTAACACTTTTTTTAGCTAATCACCCACGACCACGTCCTGTCTACATGCATGCAATCTAGAAATAGCTTCATGGCTTTTCCCCGGATGAGGTTTTTTTGTGGTGACAATAGTGGGCCCATGCCTGCATGATATTATTTTGAATGGTCACAGAAGCCCAGAAGACAGGGTGATAGGACAGCAGCGAGCAGGCAAGGACAGATAATAAATAGAAAGTGAAAAGGAGAAAGTGGCTAAACAAAGAACTTCATGGCAGGCTTATGTTTTTTTTTTTTGTTTTTTTTTTTTAATAGGGGTTATATGTAGTTTAAAAAGACACCCAATTTGCCTATTCATGGCAAAAATATAGGGCTTTAAAGGCCCCCAATTCCAGTTAAACATTACCAGTTGTTGGGTCTGCTGCCACTAGATAGAAACCCAAGGGCTTCGGAATATAAGGGAGCACATGACCTCATTCCATTGACTTTACTTGATTGTGCGGCCAACCACAAGGTCCAAGCAAAGTCACATGACCACTGTCCCTAGCCTATGACAAGGGCAGCACATTAAATTCTAGTGCCAGCCGCAGTGGAACAGGGGGGCCACTGTATGGCCATTATTAATATTATTATTATAACTGGGGTGGGGGATTTACAAACCCAATATAACTTTGCTTTTCAGTAGCAAACATCAAAATCCATTTTTTATTGGCCTGACTTCAGCAGTGTGATTCCTTATTGGTTTCTTCTCGTTCTGGCATTTAAGAATTTACACATTAAGAATAAAAACTTTTTACTGAATACAGCTGTCAGTTGTACCAGATGCAATGCTTTTTATTATCACTAAACTGCCACATAAAAAGGGAAACAAAGAGTAAAGTGAGAACACAAATCAAACCACAAATTCAAAACTGTTATAAATAAAGGGAAGATTACTACAGCAACTTAAGAAAATATTTTGTATGATCTGAACATGATACTTGTTTGTACGTGATCTGTAACGATGGCAACAAAAATTTATTGCAAAACAAAAAATATACAATTAAAAAGAAAAAGAGTTAGTTCATACAAGAATACATTTTAATAAAAAGTCAAAAAAATTGTTCAAATAATTATAATTGGCTTTTACATAACATAAAATTATTTTTTTTTGACAAATGACTATTGGAGAACTGTGGGTTTTTAATATTAAATAAATAGGAGGATATTTTCTTACAGGGAGGGGGGGCACTACTTTGCCTCTTCAAAGTGGCAGTTATAATAATATTTCAACAAGAGCAATGTTGGGGCATGGACTCCCAAAGCTCATTAATGTGCATGGGAACGGGGGGGGGGACAAGTCTACCTGGTCCAAACCCACAGAAGAGGTACTGTATTACTAATTGCTAAAACGTATTGAGAACCCTAAAAGAATAGGGTGTTCTCCCTCAAATTTTTGGAGTAATTTCAATTACCAAATTTTGGCATTACGGCATTACCGCCTCCCCCATTCTGAAATTCCATACATTCTTATCTGTATATGTGGGTCACACCACTGATTGGGTTAAAGTAGGTATGTCAAAGTGTGATAAACAGTTTCTGGATAAAGCCATTTTAAAAATGAATGCTTAAGTTTGGCTTGTAACAACATTGGTGTGCAGTAGCCCCATGATGGAATGAATGGCACACCAAAGAACCTTGCCAACTGACCCATATGGCATTGCAACAAATGATACTGCATCTTGCAGTTGGAATGTTAAAAATGCATTAAAGATCTTTAAACAATGTGGTGCAGTAGGCAGCCCGACTCCACTTAATAGCAATGCACATCTTATGGATATTTACCTTTTCTGGAGTTCTATATTTTCACAGTTTTGTGAGTACAAGTAAATAAAGTCTTGCTATTTTCAGTGTGATTTCCCAATCTGTACTTAACTGGCTTGTGTCAACATGCAGCTCAGAACAGTCTCATGTCTGTCTGGAAGTTGTTTGCAAAATTCTGCACAACTGTAGACCAAGCTCACTGATACCATCTATCAATAAATAGCATTGAAATGGTTATAAATAGGTCTATTTGTAAACTATCCAAAGAATGCACTAATCACCAGCAAACCTCTGCCTGCAGACAAGCCATGGAGGATAAACATAGCATTGTTTTAACCCAGCAGGCGTCCTCCAGCAAGCCCTAAACAGGAAACTATTTAAGTTCAGAAGTTTACATTAGTGAAGACTTTATTTGTAAATGCAGAATATGTTACATTTCTTCTGTTATAAAAACAATTTTAGTTTTTTCTTTCAGTAAAAACAGCTATTAAGTACAGTTCAATTAGCTATGTGACACCATGGAATCCTTCTACAGGAATTAAATAGAACAGGGGCATGTAATATACAGTCCTAAATATACACACAAAAAGAGTATAGATAGCAATAACTAAAAACGGAAGTGCTCAAGAATGACAAGTGAATATAACATAGAACAAACATGACTTGCAACCTCAAAAACAGTCACACAAACTCTTATACTTAAAAAACCAAAAGTTACAAAAAAATACTTAAGTTTTTGCAAAACAGGTTTTAACTGATTATGTATATTATTTTTAGTTTTCTAAATCACTGTCTGTATCTGAAACCACTGCTTATTTCGAATAAAATATTGTTTTGAATTTTTGATTTTTGAATTTGATCCTCCGTAGACACTGTCTACATGTGTGCTGTTTTTTGTGATAACAATGGACAATGTCTGATTGAGTTATGTTAAAATCACTATTTGTAGGTTCCAGAGCAACCTTTATTTACATGGAGGAAAGCCTTAAATAATTCCTCACTTTCTAGGGAACTCCTGCTATAATTACTATATCCACAGCTCACAGTATAATTGTGTGGTGGTCAATAGGAAGAATGCTTCTCATATTACTGGCCATTGGGAAGAATGCCGCCCTTACAGATAACCAAAATGACCATTGATGTCAGTGAAAAGTGACTCGAGAGCCACAAATTGCCTCGTTCAACCCTGGATGAGAAGCACTGCTCCAAAGAGACATCCAGTTATCCCATGTATGGTGGAATATGCAAGACTTTCCCCATCTGGTTCCCCATTAGAAACCATCTGTGGATCAACAAACTTGATCAATTTGAAGTCTGGTTCCTGCTGGTCAATGTACAATACATCTCATTGTTCACTGTGCTGAATTTATTTATTTAAATATAGGATAATACATCACAATAATCCCTTTGTAAACAAAAGCAGAAGTCCATTTGGGAAAAATGAATCATAAATCAGCAATGGCAAGAACATGCTCTAACTGGAGCGTACATCAATTAAATCTAATCAAGGGCATTCATCTGTTGGATCATGCATGGTCCTGTAATTCATCTCAGTTCCCATGTTCTGGGAGGGATTTAATGAATCCTGTGGAGAGATTACAAAATTGCTACAAATCTGCAGCAATTGTGATGGGTAAGGAGAGAAGGGGTGGGAAGTCTAAAGTATGGAATCCTCTCCCACCCAACATAAACACTTGAATTTGACAGCCATGGCTGATTGCATTGAACAACAACTGCAACTTAATCTTCCATGAAAAGCCCATGCATTCGAGATTGGCAACATGTAAAACAACCCCATAGAGGTTTATGAGGACCCATTTCATAGGTGTGGCCAGCAGCAGGGATTATTTTGGCTGCAGGACATTAATAACATTGTTTTTATTTCTCAATTTTAAATGTGCTTTGGCATTTTAGTTGACATTCAACCACGTAACGGAATAAAGCCATTTCATTACAGAAAACAGGTCTTAAATATTGTGCTACACCCTAGCTTTACATTCAGAAAGTGGAGATTAGGCTGGGAGCAGAGAAAATGTTTAAGTGGAAAATGAAATGCCAAAAAAGAAAAAAACAACAGTCATGCCCATCCTTCCAGACTGACTGCAGAGCAGATTGTACAATGGCTCCCCGCCAGCTATCACATTACTTGTCCACTTATGGTCATAATCCTTTCCCTTCACTGAAGCTGATGTGATTGTGATGGGAGGGGAGCTTCACACAAGTAGTATTAAATACAAGAAGGAAAGGATTTTAAACAATCTCAGACTGCAAATTTTAAAAGCAGGCAACAAAGTGGGTTCCCATGCTGTACATGACTGATGCAACTAACTAGTTTGGTAAACTGCTCTTGTTAACCAATGTTCTAACTAAAGCCAGTACTTATTGTGGATAAAATCAAACACACATTGAGAACTTTTATTAATGCCATACTTATAAATATCATGTGCTTACATGGGGTAAATGATCCCAAAAACAGCACCTCTCCTGCCATTCAGTGGCAGACATAGCCAACAGTGGACTTCCATGCAGAACTGACCTGAGCCTGCCTGTGGGAGCCCCTGTTGCCTAAGAAAGATCTGGGGTCATGGTGCAATAGCAACCTCTCTAAGTCCGCCCCTGGTGCTCACCAAGTTCACATTTATGGATGGCTTTAATAACCATCCAAGTATCATTAAACACACAAAAATTGTTTATATTATTGATCCTCCTTGATGTTCACTTTTGAAGTGCCTATAAATAATATTGGATTGTGAAATAATGAAAAAGAATAAAATATTTGCGTGTCACATCTTAGTTGAAGGTGGCGACAAAAGGTCTCCACAACCCTACTGTATGTAAGATGTAGCCACAGTTCTGTGCATTTTCTGCGGCTTTCTAATACGTCCAGCTCAGGCATAGTAAAACCCCATGCAAAAAAAAAACTCCCCTTACCACTACCCATTGCTAGCAGTCAAACCTATTAGCATACTATGATAAATTAATGAAAAAAAGTGCAAGGAGGCTTCTTATTGCAGGATGACCAGGCTATGTATAAACTTACCAACCTAACCTCAATATTCTAAAGCAAGTACACCCAGCATCACATTCCCAGCTCGGCATATGATGTTGGGTATCCCGGCACTCCCAGCTGCTGGGAATTATTAAATTATGGTATTCCAGACTGGCCAGGCAAGATGGCCAGAGAAACCAGAAAAGGACCAGGCTAAGATATCAGTGCCGGTGAAGGAGCGTGGGGAGTTTGGTTCAGCTTTAAGGCTACCAATGCTTA
Organism: Pyxicephalus adspersus; assembly: GCF_032062135.1. Taxonomy (NCBI): domain Eukaryota; kingdom Metazoa; phylum Chordata; class Amphibia; order Anura; family Pyxicephalidae; genus Pyxicephalus; species Pyxicephalus adspersus. Next base: position 12,311,057 of record NC_092868.1, read on the forward strand.
TAAACTACCATAGGAAATTCACAGGTATCATTCCAAACCACTAAGAGACTATTCCATCTGGAAACATCAGGAGATTATCTCCACCCAACACACACCCCCACTATTTGATTCTAGGCAGATAATCTCTCAGACCTCCCATGAGGCACAAATGTATTTCTGCTACAATAATATTTAAAGAAAACTAATAAAACTTTTCCACCCAGATGTCCCACAAGAGAGATGGTATTTTTAAAGTGACTTTTTATATTCCAATGAGATTTTCACAAGAGACTAAAGTACAATTAGCTAAAATGATTCCCCAGGCAGAACACTGGAACACACCCATTGTAGCGCCTGTTATCCCAAACAGCAGATTGATTAAATCTGTGGAGCTGTTGCCTTAACCAACAAGGCTTAATCTCCTAAATTAAAAAGTTGGATGCCTAAATGAATAATAATTAATAATATTAAGCAATGTGGTCCACTAACATGGGTTCTGTGAATTTCAATTGTAGATTGCGATTCCCTTGAATATATTTATATTATAAGACGGTGACGTCCATACAAGATGTTTTATCGGCAAATCAAAACTGTGATCTACACTTTAGATCTGAGGCTTTAAAATCCCTGATGAATATAAATAAGTTATATTTAGAAAAATTAGCAAAAAGGCGAAGATGTTGAATCGATGAACAATCCAATAAAACAACCTCTTTCACTTATAATCAACATTTGTCCAACATGATCAAAAATCAATCAGCATACCGGTTTTTGTTGAGTGTTTAACTGTTGTATTGAATGTACTATGAAACCAAGTTTTATTTAATTTGGATATAATGATAATGGATAAAATGATCCTAATTCAAATCAGTTATCAAAATGTTGCAAACAATCACAAGAATCGTTTTGAATTAAATAATAATTGCAATAATGATTAAAAATAAGGGAGATAGAAGTGCATCGTTCATGCAAAGAAATAAACTTGCAGCCTTGATCCACAATGTCCTACTTGTTTGTATTCACAGCTGGACACATCCCTGTCTAGTGCTACATGCAGCCACAGCCCTCATCTACACAACAACACAACTAAAGTGATCTAAAAACACCAATAACATAAAACAACTCATATAATCAAAAAAAAAATCATAAAAACTTTTCATTTTGTTATTGCATTTCTTTTTTTTTTACAGTTTGCAAGCTTTTCCAGCATAGCATCTGCAACATTCCATGAGATCATATTCTTAAAGTAGATGACTGTATGCAATCATCTATAGATCTGGATGCAAAAATCATATAAAGGTTTTTCACTGTCCAAAACTTACCTCTCTGTCCCCTAACCAATGATGTGTGCTCACACAGCCAGAGGGAAGAAGTGAATGAGCACAACTCTTGCTGGGTGGGTGTGGTTGTAAGACACATACACACAATCTAGGGACCGAGGGGAAAGTCTCTGCTGTGACTGCATAGTAAACTTGCATAGAAAAAGCAAGAATCTAGAGAAAATGATCCTTTACACGGTCCCTTAAGAATGTTCAATGTTAAATGTTCAGTTATCTGCAGACAAACCTATGTATGGAGTGAAATAGTAATTGTTCTCTAAACTCAGTTCACTTGTATGGATATTGAGACTTCAATTGATTTATATTTATAATTTAAATTTTTATTTATTTCTTTGCTTTATTAAAGCTCTCTAAGGCTGGAGAGGATAGCCTTTCATCAGTGAAGCTGGGTGATCCAGCAAACCTGGAAAGGATTTCATCAAAGTCATTTGCTATTTGCTAGCAAATGTTTTGAATCCTGGACCAGATCCATTTCAGGCTTGCTTGACCACTTAGGTTCACTGATGAAAGTATATCCTCTGCAGCCTTGGAGAGCTTTCACAAATCAGGCCTTTGTATGTAAAAAGAATTGATTCCTTATATATTATACAGTACAATGTACGATGTTGGTGTGTGTAATTATTTTGTAGCGGGCAATTGGAATTTTCCTAAAAAAAGTTGTTTATTTGCATTTTTTTATTTTCAAGTTTTTTTTTTTTTTTTGGCATTTGTTCAATTGTTATTTTCAAGTTTGTTTTTAATTTTTTTATGTTTTGTTTTTTGTTTTTTAATTTGTATTTTTATTGCTACATTTTTCAATTTACTAAATAAATCATCACCCAGATCACCTATAATCCCATTGGTTTAACTTTTATTTATTTATTTTTTTAGTATATTGTAGTATTACAGTACAATAAAAGTAGATTGTATGTATTATTTAACAGTGGAATTGGAACTTGGATTGCAGAACTTTTGAATAAAGCTACACACGCAGGATTTTTGTTAATCTTTCCTGTTCGTTTGAAGTGACAGATGAACAAGTAGGCATTGTATGCACAGTGCACATTCTGTTGTATAGAGAGGAGAAGGAGGAGGAAGAACTAGCAGCACCCTGCTGTGCTCTCCTCCATTGTCACGCATATCAGTTGTTCCCGATCCTCGTTTATTGATCATCTGTGGTGGAGTGATGGGTGACATCGGGTGACTGCTGTACTTACACATGTCTGATTCTCACCCAAGATGAGCATGAGGCGATGAATATGTGATGTGTGTACACAGCTGAAGGCCAGGGAGACCTAGGGGACCTCTTCATGGCCACTGACTGGAAGCTCAATGATGATATAAGGAGAGGATTCTAATGGGAAGGTGGGCTTTGATATAAAAGGAAGGGTTCGAACTTGAGCACATTTTCTTAATGTGAAAGGGAGAACTTCAGTGTAAAGAGGCTCACCTGATGTGAGGGAGCTTGCCCTAAATGGTGGGGCCCTTGTCAAAAAATAGCACCGGGGCCCACAAATCTTAGAAGACCATCGGCATTGGCGCAGGGTTTAAATACAAATGGTAATTTCCTTTATCATACCTCAGGCTCTTTACCAAATTGTTGCATTTGTTGCTTTGACAGATTTTTTTTTTAAATTTTAGTGAAAGTCCTATTTAAACATTATTACAGCCCTAGGGTGTCTACATATCCCCTGAGAAAGCCTAATTGGGCGAAACGTGTCGGGATAAGACCCCGTTCTTTGTTTCAAGAGCTATACGCAAGTTTGCAAAATCCAATACTTTCCTATATAATGTTAACAGAGCCCATTAATATGTCAATTTGTAACATAAGCTTATCATTGTTTTATAGTCTTTTGCAATTGAAGAATAGTACAATTTTATTGTTTTTATACCAAAAATATTTTATATTTGTTTATTGTTATGAGAACAGATCACATGATAGCATCTATACAACATTTATGGAAATGTAAATGCATCGAGAATTCAAATAAATGTACTGATCATATGTCTGAAAAATACATTGTGAGAAATGAAGTAGCATATTGAGAAGCAGTGTTCTCGGTTATTTTAAACACCTGCAACTAAATTACATAGGAAGTATGAGCATATGGCACCCTAGGGACTCATACACATGCTGTAATGTTCATCCAACCTGTCACAATGACTGTTATCTGTCAAAGCTAAGATTCTGATTTTTGTCTGCATTTGCTTTATATCTTTAGGATTATGTTTATATATTGGTGTATGTGTGTGAATGTGTATTGCCTGCACCAAGTTAAAAAGCATTTACCATGAACATTCACCTTTAGTGAACAGTTCATGTTCAATGCATCAATCATGTCCCCAATAGTTTAATATAATATGTATTTATGAGTATTATCTATATCCTGTACTGTAGTAATGGCTGTATTTGCCATAATGGAACTCACTGACTGGTCCCTTATGTAACAAGAATGGGTGGGGGGGAGCAATTCATCCCTGAACTTCTTTTAAGGGAAAAGGAGGTGACAGGAAACACATACTAATTAAGGTTAACTAAAGTCTAGGGGACTCAACATTTTTTTTCTAACTATTGGCTTTTATATGACAAATTTAAGCGGAAAAAATCTATTCTTGATCATTTGGCTCCTAATTGACTTATATATGTATGCTATTTGTCTAATTTATCAGAATATATGTCTCAGCCTACCCTGAGGAAGCCAGTAGGGCAAAACTCGTCGGGAACAGAGACTAAAAGACTTCAATACTAAGGTTTTTACTTATAAGATCCGATCCAAGCCTCTGCATTAGGATCTATCTTTTTCTACATTAAAAGTGCTTGTATAGTGTGAAAATTACAACCTTGCATGGTTTAAATGCCAGTTGGCTTGTCACTGATCAAACACATTTTGCTATATTGTGTACTAATTTGCTGTTGTTACCATGTGATTTATTTCAAATATAATTAAGCCAAAAAATCATCCTTTCTTTTCTTTCTTTATTCAATGTACTTTAACCCAAGGGTTGGCTACTACATTTGAAGGAAATATAATCAATTTAACCACACACTCATTTTTTACCTTGTTGCCTTTCATATGTAATCTGTAGAACTTCAGTTTAAGCTTGCAGATTGCAGGGGAGGGCTGGGGCAAGACCGAGGAAGATGCCTCCCCTGCCTCCATCTGGCTCTTACACCAACCATGTACCATACCTGGAAGAGCCATATATTACTCTGGGGTTGGTAACGGAACAAATTTAGTCTATTTGTTAGAAACACAGCAACAGTTTCTTAACCTGAGCAGCTTGTTCAGGAAGGCACCTTGTTCCCACAAATAGCCCGGAATCTACAGCTATACAGGTATTCCCCAAACCCAGAAGCTGTCCTGTACTGCTGCCTTCAGCTACACCACTCACTTAAAACTGAGATCCACACCATGATCCTCTCTTCTTCAGACAAATTGTCTTGTCTGCTGTGCAATCCTGGTCTGTTCTACAATGAGATAGGTGGGCCCACCAAGACCTTTTCCCCAAATCCCAGAGTCCAAGGTCCTGTAATACAAACAACAAAAATGCAACGGTTGGTTGCACTCCAGTTGAGCCTGGGGTGAATTTACCTACCATCCAGGGCCCATCCTTGGAATCCTGTATAGTGGTCCTTTGTCATTTTATTGGTTGCCAGTTGCTATAATATGCATATTATGTTTGATTTATTATTAACTTTTAAGCCCTCCTACTGACAGTGTTTTTTTCTTTGGCTACCCAAACTGGATAGGAAAATCTTTTTTCTTTCGAGCAGACAATTCACTTCTGTCTAACCTGAGATTCAGGAAATAACATGACGTAAGCAGTGCAGTCATTGTTTGGATAACATATAAATCATCCCCTTCTCTGCGGCTCTATGCTCAATAAGTTTATTCCGAAAACCAGGAAAATCTGGGGATCTTCCAATAAACACAGCCCGTGTTGATGGATTTTTTTTGTACAGAAAAAAAGAAACCCACAATGCAAAAATCAGAAAGTAATTTGCATTATGGATTGTGTGTCTGCTATCAGGAATTTCACAGGTGGTCTCTGGAGACTGCATAGTCTTATGATTTATTTCTGGGGTAATGCTGTAAGAAGAAAAAACATTCATCAGTGTTAGACCTGGAATAGAAATAGATTTCAATGCCATTCGATTCAGACACTTGGCAGATACTTAAAAATCCTGATCAAATTTTCTTTTGTTATTGTGACACAAGAATTAAACAAAAGAAAGAAAATTTTTAGTTGTATAGAATTCACTGTAGCCAGCCAACAATAGAAATCACGTTTGGCTGCCATTGCAACTGCAAATCTTTTGGCTTAAGGGCTTGTTCAAACTATTGCATTTTAGAAAGTCGTGTGTTATTCCAAAGTGCCACAACACCTAATATATGCATTGGAGCACCTTACCAGTGCACTATTGTGTAATGGGTGGCAATGCATTGCTGTGGTCCAAAGTCATTAGCTTCAAAAAGGCAACACATAGTAATGTATGTGTTTTTGAACATTTAGAAAGTAGAGATATTATAGGAAAGAGTCCCCCCAAGTCATTACATGGTTTGGAGTTTTCTTTTTCAATATAAAATTGCTCTAGCTCTCCCAGGGTGGCATTGTTGGGATACAGCACATTTCAAGTTATAGTACAAATTCCCAATTGGTTAAAGGTTAAAGTGGAACTAAAGTTGCAACTAGGCAGGGCTTTATTGCAGAAAGGAAGAGACAATGCCCCCTCGGCAAAAGAACATACTTACCTTCCCGATCACAACCCGTATCTGTCAAAATGACTGTTGCGCATGTGCAGCCCAATGTAGAAAGCCAGGTTACTGGGACATACTGGATACTCAGAGGTTAGTGCTCTGGCCTTTGCAGCGCTATCTGCATGGAGTTTGCAGGTTCTCCCCATGTCTGTATGGGTTTCCTTTGGGTACTCCAGTTTCCTCCCACATCCCAAAACATGCAGGTAGAGTAATTGGCTACCCTCCAAAATTGACCTTAGACTATATTAAAAGACATGTGACTGAGGTAGGGACATTAGATTGTGAGCCCCTTTGAGGGACAGTTAGTGACATGACTATTGAGTTTGTACAGCGCTACGTAATATAATGGCACTATATAAATACTATGTAATAATAATCCCAGCTTCCCCTGCCACTGCTGGGACTGAATGAACTGCCACCCCCTGTGCCAGAGTTACAACATCCCATTCCGGACCATCAAGGCAGCCGAATAATAAAACAAGGAAAAGAAGGAAGAAGCTGGCAACAACAGAACATGGACAGGTGAGTGTAAAAATGGTTTAACGCCACTTTAAAATGAAAAAACTGAATGTATTTAATGACCCAGTCAAAGCTTAAACTAGTAGGGTATTTCGAGTTTTCGAGGCCTTCGAGTTTTCTTACTTTGTATAAAATTCTTAACAGGGCAGACAACTGTAGCTTTTCTTAAATTGTATGAGTACAAAATTGTCTTCCTAAAATAGAATATATTGTCATCACTTCCATTTTGATTTCAATAAAAAGACATTTATTTTTAAACTGCACCTGGGCCCAGGCATCAATGTATTTACATATTCTACTGCAGTAAAATACTGTAAAAAAACAAGCTATTTCTCTAGCTGCATGTTCTGTAAAGTGCATATGTTCTGAAAGATCTGCAAAGATCACAACAAAGACTCCAAAGTCTTCTTGTGGCCCCTTTTCCGAGTTGTGCCTGAATATTGGGATGTTAGCCACTCCCAACCGCGCTTTATTTATGATCACTTTCAATTACAAATTTTAAAGGCTTACAAGTAGAAAAAAAAAATAGAGAAAAAACAAAAAAGAAAGGAAATATAAAGGAGAAGGGTTATAAAGTACATTTAAGAAAATACAATATACAAAATCAGAAACCATTCCCACCAAACAAAAATTATAATACACATACATGTTAAATCCTAAAAACAATAAGTATGAAACAGTGAAAAAAGGTAAAAACTTAACATTGTTCTGCATGTATATACAAAAGCACATATAACAGTAGAAAGAAACCCATAGTAGGTATAGAACTACCAATTTATGTAATCATATTCATAACAGGTAAAATGATTAGTGACAGTGGAAGTGGATCAAAATGAGATGAAGAACCTATTCAGTGTAAATAAAATTGGATATCCAGTGAGGTTTTGTAATATTCCCATATATTCCAGGACAGCCAATCATTTAATCAGTTTTCCTCCCATGTAATTTGAGTCTCTATAGCATTAATATAATTAACTTTAGGCACCCATTCTGCATCACCCCTTTTTACCTACTATGGCATCAACTGCAGCATTTGACAACAGCTTTGTTATGCAGTTGAGTGATGTTGAGGTGCAGTTCTTCATCCAGAAAAGGAAAGGCAACCACGCAACCAGAAGTACCTTGCCGCTTCCAGGAAACGATTTTGTAATCCACGACAACAATAGCTACTTGCAAATGCATGCTTAAAATAGTTTCCAACTGCTTATATTCAGTTGAAAGGGACTGATTTGAAGTACAGGCGAGCCTGGGGATAGAGCCCTCCCAGTCGAGCCAGGGGTAGAGCCCTGCCAATTGAGCTGGGGGTAGAGCCCACCAGTCGAGCTGCAAGTCTGAAGTGGCCCAAAGTCTGTTTCTAAAAGCTTAGAAAGAGGATGGGGTGGCGACCAAGGTTCACAGTTTTTGGTAATACAGAAAGGATGGGGAATCTCCAGTCCAGCTATGAATGGCTAGTTCAAATTTTACATATTTAGAAAAAACAAAACAACATCAACAGGTAACATAGATTTACATCAGAAGTGTATTTCATCTGTGTACTTAGTTTTACCAGACATCATTTGTAAAGAAAGGATGTAACCCCTTAAAATACTTAGAGAAAGGCATACAATAACTTCATGGGTGTTAGCTAAACTAAAACTAAACTAAACTTTTTAGTAATGCACAGTTCTACTTGGTAAGGTGGGAGTTCAGATCGTGAACTTCTATGCATTTGATCAACAAACCTCAATGTGGTAGATATGGAGTAATATATAGGTTAGGTTGCCACCAACAAAACAACAAAACAAATAAACTCTGACTACCACCTAAGATAAGAATTGTTCCTGTTTCAGTTCAGAAATGGTAATGTGAACATGTGGTTTCACATCCCCTCCACAACACTCTAACTTACTCTTTGCCGCCACTACCACCATGTTTGACCACTTGGAATATAAAGAAATGCTTTGAATATAGACATAGTGATTTAAGGTTTTTAAAAAAATATGGAAATATAAGCTCATTCTTAGACTCAAAAAAACATTCTGGTTATCATACTTTAGTCAAAAACCTACTTCTGGTTTCCAATGTAATTTCAGCAATATAGACAGCCATTCAGATTACAGAGGAACTTACTAAAGCAGACAGGCTCTTTATTTCAGAGGAGACATTCTGGGCTTTATTTATAAATCCGACATTCTTCAAACATTCCTTGGTGGAGAATCTTTCAGGTCCATGTGTTTCAATGGCAGTCAATTGATTCTCCACCAGGAAATGTTTCAGGGAATGTCAGATTTGCTGCTTTATAAACATAGCTGGCTGTGTTTTTCTGCAAATAAACAAACTTACCTGACTGTTTGCATGCACATCTCAGTATTTGATCCCAGCATACCTGGGCTAAATAACTAAAATCCTGTGCACATGCACTGGGAGTTACATCATTCTAACTTGGTCAAGATAGCTGAAGCAGATTGGGTGAAGATAATGGCACCAGCGTGAGGACAGGTGAATTTAAGGTTAAAAAATAGGTTTCTTTTATTGCAGAGGAGACAATAGTCTGTCCCTTCTGCAAAAAAGAAGCTGCCTGTTCATTTTTTTAATTTGTAGGTTCCACTTCACCATGGGTTCTATTTTAAAACAGGGAATCTGACATTCCCTAAAACATTCCCAGGTGGAGATCATTTACTGCCATTGAAACCCATGGACCTGAAAGGTTCCCACCAGGGAATGCTTGAAAGAATGTCTGATTCCATGTTTTATAAATAGAGCCCTTTGAATTGCTGTTTGAAATCTATTAAAATTAACATTAAAAACCAGAAGTTTTTTGATATGTTTAGTTTAGTCCTGCTTTACACCTAATGGAAGAAGTGAATATAAACATCAATGGCTCTGGATTATAAAATAAGAAAACAGTGATCAGACATCTTCCCAACCTGTTTATTCACCACTATCACAACCTGTGTCATCCCTCTTTTATTCAATAATGCAACTTGTAGGATTCACAAGGTAAAGGTTCACCATCCTGTAAAAGGATATCTATGCTACTAACTCTTAGGAATACATTTGCTTCCTTTTGGCACATTGTATGTGTTGGAAATTTAAAATTTCTCCTATATCCCCCGAGGAAGCTATTTGTGAAACGCATTGGGAAAGTAGGAATTTCTAAAGGATTTCAACCATGTTACCACAGTTTGTTGCCTAAATAGACTGATAATAATGGATGTCATTGTACCCCTGTACTCTGCTACAGATATTTTGTAAATCTACAGTGATCATACCTTGGATAAATCTTTTCATGTTCTTTATATACGATCAACAAGCTAAATAGGTAATCCTGCATCCTTTCTGCTTGGTACGTGGAATCTGAAGAACTTTGTCTTGGCACTGGATCCGGCACTTACCTATCCAAAGATCATCCTGCTGTTCAATACCCACATACTGTAAATAAAGTCCAACAAAAAAGCTTAGGAGTGAGTTAACCCAGGTCAACTTGTATATGAAATGTCAAGATTTGAATATAGGTAACTATTGAAATCTCTTTATGTATACTTGATGTTTCTTATTATTATGTTTCTCACATTCAGTTTTAATGAATCTAATGGTAAGATTTCTGATCCTCAATTTATATTTTCAACCACTTGGTTATTGAGAGAATGCGAAAGGTTCTCCATTGTGCTTTTATTACTTTACTAGCTGATTGCCTTAGTATTTATTTATTGTAATCTTTTATTATAAAAAAAGTATGTAAAATTATAAGCAAAAGGCACACTGTGCTGAGCAATACATACACACATACATAGATGCAAATATACCTCTGCCATATACCACAGCGCTGTACAAAGATCAGCGGTGCGCTCGCATGAGTCATATGTATAGAAAGTTTGGTTGAAATGTCTCCAAGTGTTTCCTAGTGATGGTGGAACATACACACATACATACATAAATCTAATTTTATATATATAGATTCACTCTGCAGTTAAAGCCGAGGACCCATTGCTTGGTTTTTTGTAAAAAGAACATAAATGTTGAGTCCCTGAAAGAAAAAAAAAAGGAATTTGGTAATTCATCTCACTGGTGTCTGCCAAAAACCTGATATCACTTTTGGCTTGGCAAGCGTTTTAAAGAAACTTTACACACACATGAATTCCTGGTCACAATAACTCTCTGAGGAAGGGAATTCCTTCCACTTTCCAAAGCCAGCTATTTAATAACATAATGGCATGGATAAAGTAAAGGAAATACCCTGGAAAAAATTCCATCTGGTTATATACAGCATATGATGAGTAATAGCTGGTTAGAAGTGTTCTCAGAATAGCCCATCTGTAGAGAAAACGCTCATGTGTTTGTGCAAAAATAAAAAGTTGCCATAGAAACAGAGGTCAGTTTAAAGAACACATTGCAACATTTAAAACATTTTTGTTATTGGTCACCACAGCAACCATTGCTAGGTCTGGACATTTACAAGTCAGGTCCTCCATGTCTCATATCTCCTTTTTTATATTTCACTGTTAGCAGGGCTTAATCTGGTTTATTTTAATTGTCAGTACAAATCTTCTGTCACAAGGAAGGAAGAGAAAAGTATGCTTTATAGCATTCACACAGATTTTTATATTCACACAGGGGACAATTATATCAGATTGAACATCAGAGAAAGACGGGGGATGCAGGGGAATTATAGTGCATCTTGGGTGAACACATTTTTATAGTCGTTATTACAGATTTTATTCTAATAATATTGTTGCATTATCTTCTTTTTTTATTCTGACATTTTACTAAAGCCCCACTCTGGGCCTAGGTCACCCAACCCCTTTCTTTTAGCAAAAATGTAAATAAATCAACGTAATACTAGCATGAAAATACCAATCTTATGTAAATTAAATCTGCAATATCCTAATAAAAATTATTTTATTAGTTTTATTCTTTATTATTATCAAGTATCCATATTGCGCCTAGCAATCTTCTCTATATTTTGTTTTTGTCAAGGACTATTTCTGTGGGGGAGCCGATTACCTAACTGCATGTTTTCTTAGGGGTGTGGGGGGAACCCAAGTGCCTGGAGGAAACCTACATGACCATATCACAACCAGTTCTCTCCATATTTCCATTTCATTATTAAAAAAACACTCAAAACCATTTTTTTTAAATTCCCTTCCCATCTACTTCTGTCTCCTAAACCCTCACTACTCCCCCACCATTCCATATCCCTCCCTCCTATTGTGTGATACTTCTCCCACCTGTTAGATAGTAAGCTCCTCGGGACAGGGTCCTCTCTTCCTTCTTTGTCAGTGTCTGTATCTGCCTGTCATTTGCACCCCCTATTTAATGTACAGAGCTACTGTTGGTGCTATATAAATGCTGTTTATTAATATTAATATTATTAATATACCATCTATTATAGAATGGAAATCTTGCTTAAAGTGAAACTATGCTTATTTAAGCTCAAAAGGTGCAACTTCTGGAGGATCCCTCACCAATGCGGACTTTTGTTCCCAGTGTTCTTCCATGTGTGGAATCTTTTCCTGTGCCAAAATTGAGCAAAGCATTGAGCATGTCTACCTCACAATCTAGGGTAACAACTTTGCTTTTGTCTCATATGTTGTTTTCCAATAGAAAATGCAAAACATTAAATGCTTTATGGTACAAACCATACCTCCAACAAGAACATATGCCATAAAATCATAAAACTTGATGTTAAAAGTGCTTGCAGGAATGATATATTTCCAAAAAACACCATACAGCTAATTCATTTTATCAAATCAATGGCCTTTTAAAAAGGCAAAGACCTATTGTATTCTCTATTAAAAAGTACCCATTATCCTCGCTTTGAAGCCCCCCAAACTTCTTCCTTTATCATCACATTGGTTTATAGGGACAATTATGGCTATACCATCAGTCCAAATTGTACAATGAGAGCAGGCTAGAGCTGAGGTCATACATGGAAAAGTGATACACTAGGTGAGGTATCCAAAGGGCAAAGAAAACACAAGGTCCTACTACAAGCAAAGGTCAGTCCAAGGGTCAAATATTTGGAGAGAAAAAGAAAGCAAAGATTTGCTACTCATTGGACAAAGTAAAGCACCCACAACAGGACAGGAACTGAAAGCTTTTATGGGCAGTGAGCATTTGCTCCAAGCCTGACTATATTCTGAAATATGATTGTTTTATATCAATCACTAGATGAGGTCAGCTAAAGTCTTTATGGTTTAGTGCCGGAACATGACAAACAATAGCAAAGCAGGGACAACTATTTAGTGAAGGACTACAACCAAGCTGCAACTCAGGAGATGGCAGACCCACTTAGCTGGCATGTGCCCTGCTGAGACCAATAGGTAAGTGCCTGTCGCTAAAGAGTGTACAGAGGGGTATGTACAGAATCTGCAACTAGACTGGTGGATAGGTGTAACTTCCATCACTTTGTTGCCTGTGTTATCACCCTGTACAACATGCCCAGCTGCCACTATTTTTCACAAAAAGTTATTTCATTTATTGCAAAAAATGTGTCTCTTCCACTGCAGAATGCTGTCAGTGGTAATGCACATGTGGCCATGGATATTTAGTCTAGTAGGCATTGTCAGAGATAATAAATATCCTTTATTGAACATTGTGAGAATTTATAGGTGACTGGGCAGCAAGCCATAAGCCATGCATTTACACAACCAAAAGTCTTACAAGATTTGCCGACCTCAGTTACCTGTAGTACCTCATCGCCCTCCTACACCTTTGCTTCCACCCCAACTTCCTCTTCTACAATGAGGAGCGTATCTACATTATCAACCACAACATTTTCATATCTTAAAAAGCTTCACAGGGCATACTGTGCTTCCTATATGAAAGGGTACAAAGTTTCGCCTATTCTCTGCCACATTGGGTCATCAGATTCTGCCACAGATCTTAAACAAATGGACATGTCCGTGACCCTGCACAAGCTCTAACCAGGCAAGGTCAAGAATTTACGATTGACCCAACCGTTTGTCTTGAAGACCTGATGCACATGATTACAAATGGAGTGGTTTTAGTTGAGTTAGGGGGTTGCTCTCTGATTTGTGACAACCCTAGGACATAGGTGGAGAAGAGAGAGGGTTTTGAAATAGAAAAAGAAGGGGAGAAGGCTAAGCTAGGGGTGTTCCAACCCTCCTGTAACCCCATCATTATCGGTGTAACAAAATGACCCCTTGGATGAAGGCTACATGGCATAAATGCAGGAAAATTTTCCAGCCGAGGAAAGCGAAGCAAACATCAATATAATTGAATACTTTGAAGCACATCCTCCCACATTAATGGCAGATAAGCAGGAAGCAGCAGTAGCATCTTTACTAATAGGAGACATGGCCTAACAGAAAGGTTACAGTTTTTTTCCAGGAAGCTCGTCAGGATATTCTGAACAATAAACATTTGGAACACCTTGGCCATATGGCTCTTTAACAGAACAAATTGGTGACTTTCCTCTGCATCACATCAGATATATACGTTTATTATCCTCCTCCAATTCTTTATGTTTTGAATTTTCACTTGGGAAAAGGACTTTTAAGTTGATGCCAAAGTTAAAAAAAAAGGATAACTATACATGAAGTTTTCGATTATTTCTTTTTTTTGTAACGAGAAAGCAGTAAAGGAGCAAAAAAGTGTCCTCTGCCTGAAATGCTGTAATGCACAGGTGAAATGGGGAGGTAATATAAATGATGAATATTTGTTTAATTTGAGGAACCTAATAACAATATTGGTGAAAAGTGGGAAGTTTTTGTTGTAAAAATGGAAGTGGAGAATTCTTACCATGGGATTCTTTCACATATGACTGTGAATTATTATGTTTTTTAACGATTGTTTTAAGATTTATTGATTGTACACACAAACTCTTTTTTAGACTTCCTTGAGATTTATTCCTCTTTTGGAACTGCACATGGAAAATACCTATACACACAAAGTCTGATCCCAGTTTGGATGGAGTCCTGATTTATTTTCCAGGCATGATCTCCCTGGTCTGCTGCTCATAATAAAGGAAGTAATTGGTCAGGATCACAAGGGAAAATCAGGGCTATTGAATGCAGTCTCTCATTTCTGTGGCTCGAAACTGCTGCTTTAAACTAGATTTGTACAGGGCTTTATTAGTTTATTCAGAACAAATGATTGCATGTGGTTTGTTTGATGCCTCTCTTGCATATTATATCATATGAATTATGCTATTTCCATTGCCGAGAAAAGATCTGCAGCTCAGATTCCATTGCACTGAAAATTATTTAATTCAATTATCAAACATGCCAGCAACTGGTACAATTGATAAGTGTGCTCTGTTATGTAATGAGATATAAAAATACAAAAAGGAAAATAATTTAAAGATGCTCATGGATTTTTTTTTACATCTGATCACATAGGATAACTGTTTTGTACTGTTCACTTCTACCTCAGTGACTGGATAACCTTAGTAGCACAATAACAAAACAAGAGCTCATCAGGGTTCACTTTGCACATGGTGAGTTCCCACATTTGACATAAATCTGATTCTGGCACCAACTCCCGTGCTGTGTGGTATTGCTATATTGGTGTCCCAACTTACAGACTTCCTTTGGAATTGAGGAAGTAGCAGCTATCAGCTAGGGCGATGGGTGGGGATACTGACAAGAACCAATGGCACAGCCTGTGGATATATGAGTCACTCACTTATGTGTTCCCATCACCCCTGCCCTGCTTTGTTTGCCACACTCCGTCACTGCCAGAGTTCAAATCAGAATACCAAAATATTGTGTACAATGGTAGTGAGTAGCAATCAACCAATGACAACCAATGTTATGTCTGTGGTGGCAGTGGCACACAGTCTGTGGCTTTACAGACGGACAGATGGACTTGCCACTAGTACAAACACATACAATTCTAGTAACTAAAGCCTATTATCAGGACCTAGGCTCAAACTAATCTCTAAGGTCTCGTCAGTAGATAGTTTAGGTTAAGTCCACCAAATATTAATTGCAGATTAAGGTAAGTTTTAACCAAGGGCATCATCATCGTAAAGAAGCCACAGCTAGCATTTACCAGTGCCAAGAAAGCCTTCAGCCAGTAAAGGTCCAGACAGCAACAGCCCGTATTTAACCAAAGCCTAGTACAACATCAACATAGATCCAGCGAAGTCTTTGCCTGATAAGCTGTAACGAGCTAGCAAGTCTCCATCAGAATAAAGCTACGTACACACTTCCAATTATTATCGTTGGAAAACCAACGACGAACGATCCTGCACGATATCTACGAACGATCGTATAGCACCGATCCTGCACATAGAGATAACGACACGATCGTTCGTAGATATTGTACACACAATAGATACGATCGTTTGAGCGATAGAGGAACTATGTGCACGACAGGAAAGTGAACGAACGTTCGTTCATTACGCACGCTCAGACCATGGACGATCAACGAACGATCGTACACACGAACGATGGTCAACGATCGTCGTCCAATCCGATCCGCCGGTCCGGTCGTTCGTTTCCAACGACTTTCCTCGTTCGTCGGCGTCATTGGTTACTTTTTTTACGAACGATTTTTGCCCAATCGATCGTTCGTCGTTCGTTTTGAACGATAAAAATTGGAAGTGTGTACGCACCTTTAGTTTGTGGTTTGCCAAGTCTTTGCCAAAATCTGCCTGTGTGCAGCCAAATCCTCACCAGCAAAATCAGACTATACTCAGCTATATCCCAGCCAGAATAACCCTATACCCAGCTAAGTATTTGCCATCATCAGCCTGTGTTTAGCCAAGTCTGTCCTATCATCAGTTTGTGTCCAGCTATGGTTTTTCTAACATTATATCCAACCAACAAGTGTTTTAATGAAGTGGTTTCATCAAATCAAACTATGTATTGGAAGGGTATTTAAATTGTGCCAATGTAATTATGTAGGTTCAAAACCAACGACAGAGGTGTGCAACATGGGTTGTAAATTGAATGAAACTTTATTGATTTATGCCCTCCTAAACCATGCCCATTATGCAGTGCTTTGTACCTATGGCCAGTGTTCCTCGTGTTTAGCTATCCTCACAATAAGGAGGTTTTGAATGCTGGGAAGCAGGAAAGTTCAGAGTTTGGAGATATGGAGTACTGTAAATGGGAGTGTGCAAGTTTGTGTTGAGGAGTTTTTCCATCATTCAGAATAAATGAAGAATCCAAAAAGCAGTATAAGAAATTCAGATAATGACTGGGTTATCCTACTACTGGAGTTACAGAACTGTAAGATACCTGTGAGTCACTCGACCAGCTTGCATTTTCCCAAAACTCAAATATCACTTTTGGATAGCCTGAATCTTAACAATATTTTCCATAGTATGTCTGGAATGGACAGACCCTGAATTGTAAGACTAGAAGAGATATAAGCAGTCTGCCAGAGCTGAGAATATATTAGCTACTAGCTTCTGACTCAGATGTAGGCAAGGCATGAGAGATTTAGATTTACATAAACTAAATATGGAAAGAATCAAATGACACCGTCTTTGTGGAATGTTCTATTATAAATATGTGATCCTTTCCCGCCCAATTTTTTTATTAAGTGTCCTGAATTCTACATTTCACTTGTGCATAGTTGGGATAACCGCCTTCTATCCAACTACTGACTGAAAAGCTTTTGGATTTTAACTACTAGATCAAGGTGGAAATGTTGTCAGTCTTACTTCTCTATTCAACTTGCATGAATAAATATAGAAAAAAAAGCACATTGTACTGCACTCTCTGATTTTTTGAACATAAGAAAATAAAAAGCTACTCCAGGCAGTAAGTAAAATCAATTACTAAACTGATATTCTTGTACAATGGCTACAATGGCTTTACATTGGCTAATTTAACAAATACTCTGTGTTTTAAATATCATTGCAGCATTTGGGGTATAAAAATCACCCATTTTATGGGTTCCCATTGGTCCTGTTAGCTGAAATCATTTTACGACTCAGAAAATCATTCTTTGGAAAGACATGTTATTAGCACAATTGTTTAGCACACAATGAGGTCAAGTCATTCTGAGGTATGAATGACTTTAACAGCAATTATCATTTTAACTTTTTCTTTAAGAGAAAATTACATGAAAATATCCAAAGTTTTTTAATATTTAATTATTGAAATCTGTTATATCCAATTAAATATTTCCATTGTATCCCATGTATTTGACACAATCTAGTGCGGACTTATAGCAAATCTGTGCCCAGACTATGAAAGCACCAATGGATGTGCTAGGGGTAATGATTGGAGTATCCTAATGGGAGCACTGTACTGCTCAGTATTATTTTAGTTTGTAACTCTACAGTTACAATGCAATGGGTGCAAGTGTCTTAGATTTTCCCCAGAGATGCAGAGCAGCAGCAGCAGCGTCGGGGTTAGGCGGGCGGGACATACCCACTCACATCACCTGGGAGGATGTGACATCTTATGGGTGATGCGAGTGGTGATGTATTGGGGGGTGTGGCCGGGCGGGAAATTTAAAAGCAATATACAATGTAATCTGCTTTTAAATGGTTTTTACAGTAAAAAAAACACTATACAACATAAAATAAAAATAAAAGTACATTTTTAATTTTATATTTTATTTTAAATTAAATTGTTGTTGTCTATTATTTCATTATTTTTTAAAAATTATTATTTATAATTATGTAATATAATATAATTATGGCTATAATATAATAAATAAATATAAATATTATACCCGGTAGTTAATCTTAAGAATTACAGGCCCACAATATAAACAGAAATTTCTATGCAAAAAAATTAGGATCACTTTTTGCATCAAAAAACTGACAGAATAAGAGCGCTAGGAGTGTTAAGCAATTTGTTAGAGCTCTGAACAAGGACGGTGATTGCTTCAAATATATTTGTAGATTCTTTCCTGAATTGAGTACTGAAAAGTAAAAAGCAGGAATCTTTGGTGGATTCGGAAACTGATAAATAATTCAAATTTCACAAGTTAAATGACTGATACTGAAGATTCTGCCTGGCACAGATATGTCATGGTTGTCACAAACTTCTTGGATAACCATAAAGTACAAAATTGTGAAGAACTGGTACAAAACTTGCTCTTAAACTTTAAAAATTTGAGCATAAAGGAACAATATCTCCATAGCCATTTTCAATAATTCCAGAAAACTATGGGGATTGCAGTGAGGAACAAGGGGAGAGGTTCCATCAAAATATAAAGGTGATGGAAGAAAGGTATCAGGGCAGATGGGATAGACACATGATGGCAGACTACTGCTGGAGCCTTCAATGTGATTGTCCTGATCATCAGCATAAAAGGAAATCATACAAACAAAGTTTTTGAACGACTTCTTTGTGATCAGTTCTGTTAAAATACTGAGTATAGAATATATTGATATATATATTGATTGATTTATTTCAAAAATTAAATTTTGTATACATAGGCATATCTAGTTTATTCTGCTTAATTTTCATGTTTCAATAGTTTTCTATGAGGTTACTATTGAGGTCATTATTTAAAAAACTAGAGCCAATCTAGCCAAACCAAAACCATATTTGAAATCTGTGCATCAAACATAACCTAAAATGATTTTAATCTGTTTGGCAAGAAAATGTTTGTTAACCAGTGTAAATATTGGTACCTCAAACTCACAAATGGGGCTGGACTACCCGTGATTACTTACCCTCTGTGTATATAGTAGTTGCAATTATTCTGTAACGGTTACTAGTAATATTTACGTGTATACAATACAATTTAGGTTGCCAACTGAAAAACCCAATTTCTTCGTTCTTGTTTTTTATTATTTAATATTTCACTGTACAATGAATATATTCCTTTCTGGAAGATGGTAGGCAATATGTACCTGATTCCATTACATCATATGCAGACACACTGCCTGTATATCCCCCAGAACATAGCTATGATCATATTTTTTATTTCTGCTGCAAATATGAAATATTTAGGTAACTCTCATTTGGAAGCTAAAGAGTAAATTATGTTTCATTAGTCCTTTATTACCATGCTAATGAATCAATTAAACCTTACCTGGTAAGTAAGTCAGGAGGATATTTGAAAAGAGAAAGGACTTGATTGTGTTCTTTGGAGAAATAATTCAACTGGACCATGATGAGAAAAAGGACAGAAGCACCCAGTCATTTGTTAAGACCAAGGCAAGACTGAGTAATGACCATTAATCATAATGATCTGAGGCATAAAGTTTGGGCACAAGTTAGGAGATGGATACCTAACAATTGCAAAAGCTTATCAATCCACAGGAGCATAGTAAAGTTTATATTTAGGAAGGGCAGAATGCTGGGTAGTACTAGAATTCTCCGGTTTAGGCCATTTCTGCAAACTGGATAAAAGGGAGAGGAAAAAAACTGGCTGGAAAGGCTATCAGGGGGCCTAGTGCAACTTTAAAGTACCGTATTTTTCGGACTATAAGACGCTCCGGCCTATAAGACGCACCCAATTTTCTAGGAGAAAAACCTAGAAAAAAAAGATTCTGAACAAAATACTAAAAAATCACTCTGTGTCAATGTATCCCCTTCTAATCACTCTGACACAGAGTGATCAGAAGGGGATACATTGACACAGAGTGATTAGAAGGGGATACATTGACACAATGTATCCCCTTCTGATCACCCTGTGCCAAAAAATCATACTCACCCGATCCCGCGATCCCGCGATGCTGTGGGCTTCTTCTTCTCCTCGCTCTCCTCCCGGCTGCAGCGCGTGTCTCCTCCTCCTCCTCTGAGAGAGGAGAAGCCGACACGCATACCCCAGCGATCCCATAAGCAGGCTGATCCAGCCTGCTTACCGGATCGCGAGGGCACGTGTGCCGGCTTCTCCTCGCTCAGAGGAGGAGGAGACACGCGCTGCAGCCGGGAGGAGAGCGAGGAGAAGAAGAAGCCCACAGCATCGCGGGATCGCGGTATCGGGTGAGTATGATTTTTTTTAATTACCAGTATATTTAACATGTATTCGGTGTATAAGACGCACCCACTTTTCCCCCCCAGTTTTGGGGAAGAAAAAGTGCGTCTTATAGTCCGAAAAATACGGTAGTTTTAGGAGTTATGGCAAGAAAAGGTATTATGTGCATGTTACAACTTTACAAATGCTCCATAAATGTGACTCACAAATGGGGCTGGACCATCCGTGATTACTTATCCTCTGTGTAAATAATAATTGCAATTATTCTGTAATGGTTACCATTAATATTTATGTGCATATTACACATTTATTACAAATGCTTCATAAATGTGGCTTGGGTTGCAAGAAAAAAGCACCCAAGAAAAGCCATAGTAGAGCTTTGGCAAAATGTACCTTGAAGGCCAAGTGAAAAAACTTGTTGGCCTCAACATCAAACAGTAAATCAGGCAGAAAACCAATAAAGCTCACCATCCAAAAAACACCATACCTACAGTAAAGCATGGGAATTGAAATTTCCTGTTGTTGGGCTTTTTTTCCCTATAAATGGGACTTGTGCACTTGTCAGGAGAAAAGGAAAAATGGATAGGAAAAATACCATCAAATACTTGAGAAAAATTTCCTAACCTGTGCCAGAAAGATGGTATTGGTAGGATTTCTTAGGGAGAAAAAGGTGAAGGGCGTGACCTAGTCGAAATTTTGGGAAATGACTTGAAGATAACAGTCTGCCAACAGTTACAATTCCCACTGACTGGACTTGAGCAGTTCTGTAAAGAAGAGTGCACAGTCTAAATAAGTAGAGACAGCAGAGAAGTATCCAGACAGACTGAACTTTTATTACCATTATATATATAACGCCAACATATTACCAGCATTGTACATTAAATAAGGGTTGCAAATGACAGACAAATACAGACAGTGACACAGGAAGAGGAGAGGACCCTACCCAGAAGAGCTTACAATCTAGGAGATGGGGGAAGTATCAAACAATAGGAGGGGGGTATGGAATGGTGGGTAAATAGTGAGGGTTTAAGAGACAAAAGAAGACGGGTAGGCAAGTTTTAAGTACTCTTTCTAAATGAGCAGAAAGTAGGAGCAAGCTGAATAGGACATGGAAGACCATTCCAGAGAGTTGGGGCAGCTCAAGAAAAGTCTTGGAGCCATGCATGTGACAAGGTTGTGAGAGAGGAAGTCATTAGTAGGTCATTGGAGGAGCAAAAAGTGCGACTAGAGGAGTATTTGTTTATCAGGTCACAAAGGTAAGTGGTACAAGAGCTGTGGAGGGATTTGAAGGCAAATCACAGGAGCTTGAATTTGATTCTTAGGGGAAATGGAAACCAATGAAGAGAACTACAAAAAGATGCAGCAGAAGAAAAGTGTTACAGTTACAGTAGTCCAGACGAGAGATGATAAGTGTGTGTACAAGGAGTTTGGTAGTTTTCGGGGACAGGTAGGGGAGGATTTTGGAAATGTTGCAAAGGTGAAAGTGACAAGACCTGGAAATGTTCTGAATATGGGGGGGGGGGGGTGGTAAAGAAGAGGACAGAATCGAAGGTGACACCAAGATAATGTGCCTGAGGGGAGGGATGAATAATAGTGTTATTAACAGTTATAACATCTAAGTGAAAGATATAATGATCTCCCCCTGACATATTTCTAAGTTGCACAGAAAAAATACAGCAGGAAAAAGTATAAAAATGTGAATATTTTGAATGAAGGTTTTTTTTTCCAAACCAATTGCATGAGCCTTAAACTAAAAATCCAAGAAGATATGAAAGATACAAAAAAAAAATATTTTGGTTATTATTAAAAAAAAATCATTTTGTGAGTGCAAGCAGTGTTAGCAGTGGAAGTTGACTTGATAATACCCTCTTAGAAGCCCTACACAGCACGGCTAAAAGACCGAGATACAGCAAAAGGAGCTCTTTTATTGTTCTGTAGTGTAAATCATGAGCTGAATATTTAGTGTTTGCCTGGATTTAAGATTTAAAGTGAACTGGTTGCTTTCCCATGCATTGTAAAACAAACAAATACTACACTGAGCTCACATTTTACTAAAACTCTTTACCCACCTCCAACACTTGGACAGCATTAGCTACCCGAAAGGCCAAACGCCTTCATATATACGAGGAAGGGAAGTGAGTCACAAGCTTCCCGGACAAAAGGGAGTAGCAGTGACATAATGAAAGTTAAGTTTTACAGCCAGATTAATAAAATCTTAACCACTAAATTAAAGTTTACCCAAAGGAGGATAACAAACACAAGACATGACACAGACTTTTGGGTGGATGGGGGTGTAAATATTTCCATTATTTGCATTATAGCCGATTACAGAAAACTAGAGTCTGGAGTAGCAAAGCTGGACCTATATAAAGCTCACAAAAACATGAACACCTAAACTTTGAGCTCTGGAAGCACAATAAAATATAATTTACTCAGACCAGTGCACATACTAAATAAAAACAGAGCTACCTATACAATATATTTCTGAAATATCTTCTGGAACGTTTGGTGCCAAGAATTGTTTGCAAAAAGCAAGGTTGTGTATAATCCTGCGTATTAATGTGGAAGTAGCTAATGAGAAAACCTGGTACACCCTTTTCTGTGCTCACCATACTAAGTTAAATTTAGCATGCTGAGTATTTTTCTCCATAAAGGAAGCAGCCAGTACATCCAGAAATAGAATACTGAAATATGTTAGGAAAGTTTTCATGAAATAAGTGATTCTTCTAATGCTTAATTCATTGTAAACACTTCTGTAGCTTCAGGTATAATGTTTCCCAAAACAGAGTGTAAAAGGAGTTTTGGCAAAGTCTAGCAAAAATGTCATTTTAAAAAAGGTCCCTTACATGGTTTTAAGCACATATGTTCTATATTGGGGTTCTACATCATTTCTATGTTCTGATTGCCATGTTTCTGGGGTACGAACTTTTAAGGCTGATTCCTTAAACAACTGCTAGTAAAAAAGTTGGATTCTAGAATCTGAGATTAGGTATTCCAGTAGTCCCACAAGATGCAGGGCTTGCTAAAAGTAGGTGTAAACTACTTAGATATGGAGTTTCGGGACTGTATGGATGAGATACAAAACTCGAATCTCCAGACATACCAATAAAGTAATTGACAGGGTCAAACCCCTATAAATGACATAGGCCACAAAAAGGAGTGATTTTTAGATTCAAATGATCTGGTCTTTGCATTGTCATAGGGAGCTGTAAAAGAACAGGGACTAAATGTAGTATGTTTAACCCAAACAAGACCCAAACCCAAAGGGCAAGAAAAACAGAGATCAAATGTTATTTAGACCATCAAATTTATTCAAGACCACTGAGAAACCCTCTTCTTCAAGCAGACTATGAAACATAAATAAACTATATGAGCAAAGCATGTTAAAAGAGTACCTTACCATTCCTGCTGTACACTTCACTAAATACAGTAAGGATATGCTGTTATACACAACCTGTACGTCAATGACTCCTCTGCCCTTTCAAATGTAATCACCATCCAAGGATTATGGCTGAAGATGAATATGAGGGTTTAGCATTTAACATTTGATGAAAAGTCCAATTTTGCACAGCATTATTGGCACTGGTAAAGTCTATTTAACTAGTGAATAGATAGTGAAGTAACTTCTAACTTATTTTGTAACCAAATTTCCTTTTACTGTTTGGGTGAGCTTATTTGGTGAGCTGTCCATTGTGGCAGAACTTGGGAAAATTGAAAGTTCCTTGGTTATTGAAGGTAATTCCTTTGTATTAATGCAGTTGTAAAGAGTACATTAAAGGATAAAATTAAAGCAGGGTATTGCTAAGCATGAATTAATCTTTAATATCTGTCAAATAACTAAAGAATGTGAAAACATAAAATGGGAAGTAAAATACTTAAAAAGGGACCCGGAATTAGCTACGGTTGCTACCAGTTGCTTAAGATTCTTAAAAATGTGATGACAAATACAGATTGGCTACTAGTATCTAGGAGCCTAGAACAAAAATTGTGGGGAAGGATGGATCAGCTGCATACTAGACTGAGAAATGCAGAATGTGAAGTTGAACAGTTGTCGGCATATTCCAGCAGGGAGCGGGCTATTCGGACTCCACGTATGATACAAAAGGATGTGGCTAAGTTTAGCAGGAAATTGTCCATTTCTAGCATAGGTGCTAAAGTAAATGAATCTTTAGAGAGCCCAAGCACACCCAAAATCACTCCCTTATCTTGTAAGCAGCCAGAAAAATTGCTAGGGCCTAGCACGCCTGAGCAGATCCAATGCCAATGTTGCACTTGACTGAATAATCCAATTACTATTCTGATAAACTGATTCCAATGGATCAAATGTAAAGCTGCGTACACACGGCAAATTTTTCTCGCCCGATAATCGGTATCGGCCAATTATCGGGCGAAAATCTGCCGTGTGTACAGTCGGTCGTCGTCCATCGTCCGACGACCGTCCTGGCGGATCCATGGACGATGGACGACGACCGATCCTAATGGAAGGGAAGGGGAGAGCGCGCAGCAGGGTGCCGCTCCGTCGCTCTCCCCCTCCCCTCTCCATAGAGCATGAACGGTGCTGTATGTACAGCATCGTTCATGCATCGTGCAGTCTTTTCTCGTTGGAAAGGATCGTGAAAGATCCTTTCCAACGAGAAAAATTGCAGGTGTGTACGCAGCTTTAGTCCCAAAACACAATGTGGACCAGATTGTTCAGCTTTTTCTCCTAATGGAAAGGAATTCTGATCTAATTTAATCAATCGCTCTCAAACATGATACAACTTATGTACTTACTGTTATCAACCAACGTGTCCAGCCTATCCACCACCCATCAAGACCGCCCAAAGAAATAAGATCAAAATTGAAAGATTATCCATGTGTACCAGTCCTAATTTTTAATTTGATGACAGTTTATTTTTTCTTGCATCCAATATCCTAGTATCTGGGGTGCACCAAAGGAAGTAAAAGTAGGGGTTCACCCTCACTTGGTATACATCATGAATGAAGTAGGCACAGTTAAATAGGAATGGTTTAACAACAACGCTTTATTCTCAATAAACATAGGAAAGTTAAGGAAATGTTTTTTGGACCTCTGTGATTCAGTAAAGAGAAGAATCAGCAGTTCAAAGAATGATCTCACTATCCAAACTTGGAAATTGTCCCTGCACACTTTTGGGTCACTCACTTCAGTTTGAGGTCTAAAGCTACATACACACACTTAATAATTGTTCCTGGCAATGATTGTTAGTGAATGTTTCCAGCATCAGTAAAATAAACAAGCGCTGTTCTATGGTGATGGGAGGGGGAGGACGTTGGGAGGCTCCCTGTTGTGCCTACCCTATTAAGAAACAACAGCAGTTTTTCCTGTTGGTCCTTTAGTAATCTGGCTAGCCAAATCGAACATTGGGGGACAGCTGTATGGGTTAAAATTATTCCTATTTATGAATGTTTACTTCCTGAGATTTTCCTGGCATTGCATGGGGGCAGGTAGTAAGAGTGAGAGGTGAGAGGTAGCCAGAAATCTATGATCATATAAACATTAACTGCACAGAATGACTCAGAAAAAGTGTTAGAGTTAGGTACCTAATATTTTGTAATACTCTCTGCATGAGATGTGGCAAATTGTGCAATTTTAATCTAATATTATCTGTTAGGAAACAAAGTTGCTGTTTGAATTTCAATATTTTCTTATCTTTTTAGGCCATTTAAAAAAAAAATACTAATTATAATTAAATAAGAATATACACACACATACATATTTCAGTGTTACAGTCCATTGATTTAGGATATAGGGGCATCATTAGAGCAGGCTGGGGCTGATACCATGACATAGAGATGGTAGAGACACCTTGGCACAGTACAAGCTGGTGGTCAACTGCGCAGGGGAATGAAACGCCACCCTCAACGTGTTGGGGAGGTCGCAGGAACAGGGCAGTAAGTCAATACTTGCTTGAGCAGGGCATTACTCAGGACAAGGGTTGGTAGATAAAGCACATCTGCAAAGTTTTGGCCTCATTTCAGCAGACAACCAAGATGGCGTACTGAGGAACCCAAAGTATTGGTCAGGCTGGACTTCTGTTGTAAGCTTATGCGGTATAGACTGGAAGTGCTCTCCTCCCCTCCATCCAGTGTGTTTTTTTTTGTTTTAGTACAGAAAGTTGGGTGATCTCTGACAGTAGTTCAGTCCTATCTGTGACCACAGCTTCTATAGAGAGACATAAATTAAGATGAATGAATCCTGGACTGGCAGTGATTTCTTGCTCCAAACTACTGACTTCAGGGACTGACCTTTTTCCATCACTCTCACTCTTCTTCAACAAGTATGCCATTATTTTTAATTATTTATGTTTTTATGGGGCCTTGCCTGATTTTATTATTTTTACTTCAACCAACAGCAACAGCAATTTGGTCTTGCAAAATTGCTTACATAAATTTTGCTGTCATACACAGCATTTCTGACCACATTTAGGCATTATATTTATTTTATTTCTTTAGGTGTTGTTTTTTATCTGTATAATAATGTGAAAATATAAACATTATACCGTTTCACACTCAACCACTTTGTTAAGTAACGTGTTTATGTAACACTCAACTTCTGGTATTTGGATGACTAATTTTGTATTCTTTACAATGAAAAAATTATCAAAGCTCTAAAAAACCTATTGAAATTATAAACATGTACTCAAAATATTTACTTCTCATGCTTTTATTTGTGATGTTGTTTTTTTATATTTTCTATGTAAACATACCAAGTTCACAATACCTTTCAATTATTTACGGTAATTAATTCTAGAACTTAATTCCCTTTTATTTCTGAACCCTTTAGAATCACTCTCACAAACATTTTTTCATTTTACTGCTCTTAATAGTGGCATTATCCTGAACACTTTATTGTGCCTAAAGATAAAGTTTAGAAAAATAGAATATACAGTGGTACCTCGGTATAAGTCCACTTTGGAATAAGTCCAACTTGGAATAAGTCCTGTTTGGACACGAAAAATTTTGCTTGGTATACAACCTTTGTGCTAGAACTTGTATGGGTCAAAATGAGTGCTAACACCGCATGCGACCCTTATTTACCTCTCTCGAGACAAAGCCATGACCGCCCACGAGCGTTAGTACGCCAGTTGCTACCATTCAGTGAACAACCGGCGCTATAACTCTCTGTGAATTACATAACATCTCCTCCCTTCTCAGCACCATCCTAGTAGGCACTCAGTTATTCTCAAAAAGGTAAAGTGAGGGTAAATTTTCATTTATTTCATCTAATTGCTTTTGTATTTATTTATTTTAGTATTAGGCAGTGTTTATATTATTTCATACAACCCCATCAATGTATAATATGCCAATAACAATAGGATTTTTTTTCATGGGAACAGATTATCATTTTCCTTTTATTTCTTATGAGAAAAATGTATTTGGTATAAGTGCTGTTTGGTATACGTCCAAGGATCTGGAATGGATTAAGGATTTATACCAAGGAACCACTGTACATATATATATATATATATATATATATATATATATATATATATATATTATTTAATATACTTATATTTTTGCACAAAACTTTGCAAACCAAAATTTTCAAATCAAGTTTTTAAATGTCAAAGACATAGTTTTAGGGTTTTTTCTCTGCAGCAACCTGTAATCTGATGCTCAGCCACATGTGCCAGATAATACTTTTTTTATTTCTTTAGAAGGCCAAAACCTGGGAACATAGCTTCTGTTACAATACTACCATCTGACTATATACTTATTAGGGTGTTGTCCAGGTTTTGTTAGTGCCAACTCCTAAAAACTCACAACACTGCTGTCTGACTATATCTGTGTGCATTTTGTGGTTGCCAGTTACCATTGCATGGCACTCATCCTACCATGATCTGTAACATGCAGCTCTTGCCACAGAATATTTCCCATAACTTTTGGTGTTGTTTTGTTCTTGGGGGTATCAAGCTCTTGGAATATGCCTGCTGCCATGAAAACTGCAATGAAAATTATATTTGGGTGTTGTGCAGGTTACGTTATTTGCCCATAGTTGACACGTCTGCTGCCCAGCTTCTGAAGGAACCAAGACCTGAAAACACTATTACAATTTCTATCACTATTAGTACCAAAATGCTGCTGCTACAACAAAACTGTTTCTCAGTTTTTCGGTTGCCAGTTGCCAATATCTGGTGACACTTATACTGCCATGACCTGTCCCCTCCTTCTACTGCCGTCACATGTCTCAAAATTGTTTTTGTTGTTTCCAGAGTAAAAACAGGGCCAGGGCATGGGAATACTCTTGCACTTATAACATTGCTGTTTAACTATATTTTGGTAATGGTCCGGGTATATCATTTACCTGGGAACACAATACTGTTGCTACCACCACAACACTGCTGTTTGTCGAAATATGTGCTCATGTACTGCATGATGGTAGACCCTTATTGGTCAAGAATTTAATTTCACTTGCAAAAAGTTATTCTTCTGTTTTTGTACCTGATGATATAGTGTCTTACTGTGGGGCCCTTACAATGCTATTTCAAAAAACATTTTTGATGCAAATGTGGAATAAATCTTATATGTTCTATTAGTAAAAAAAACAGGGCATATCAATGTTTCTCTATAAAATTTTCAAAATAAACAATTATAAAATATTATTTAGCCAAACAATGTTGAACCTAGACCCACATACAGTAAGTCCTGGAATCTAGTGTAAAAACAAGTCTATCAAACAGCCATGAAACCATGCAGTTGACAAACTGCACCGCAGGTACCAAGATTTGCATACAATTTCTTACAGATTTTTGGACAACAACCATGTGGCCAAAAGTGACATATTGTCACATGCAAAAAAAAATTGGGACTGAGGTTAAGCCAGCAGTAGACCACTGTGGCTAATAGCAGGTCTAAAATGGCCCTTATTCTTTCATTTGTTCTTGACAGTAGAAAAAAGCTTGAATGTGATGTCTCCAGGCTCCATTAGTATTGTACTTTTCCAGGTTAGATGGAGGCAGTCAATAGCACGTGCAGGGGTTTCAGCACATCTGACAATTGGGGAAACAACAACTTTACGTATATGTGTTGTACATCAGAGTATTAGATTACCAATACATTACATTAGTAATGAATTTAAACTTTCTTTTTGTTCATTTTTTTTTTGGTTTCTATGCTTTTACATTGTGTCACTATCTACTGGCCAACATTCTGTATTCTTTATAAAACTTAGAAAATATATAGCAAATACTAATAGACTGCTGTGTCATTCTCTTTCACTTGGGACAAGTATTGTACAGTTTTTCTCTCTGCTGAATATTCAGTCCAGCTACACGTAGCATTCACCTTGTTTATACTCATCAGTAGGGATAAGTGAGTGAATTAACCTCTAGTGCCGGAGATCTTCTCAATGAATGCAGCCGCGGCACAGTTTGCGATCCCCGGCACTAGAGGTTAATTAACCTCTGGTGCCCCAGGGATCGCAAACAGAAGGATTCCCAGGGAATCCTGTGAATCCTCCTGTTATAATTTCCTCAGTCTTCTGATGGATTGCGAAATCTGTTCACCAAAATTTCTCGGAACCATTGGAAGTTCAAGGAAACTTCTGCCAGAATGCCAGAGGCTCATCCCTACTCATCACAGCCTATATTACAACTACCATATCCAGCCATTTGTAATGGTAGGATGTCAAAGTTTGTTGTAATAATAAAATTATGGATTAGCGAACACCTGTAAATTCAGGTTTTCCGGGTTCGGCCGAACTTCGGCTCAAAGTTCCGGTTCGGGTCTGGGTACCCAAAATGGTAAAGTTTGGTACGGACCCGAACTTTACATTTCGGGTTTGCTCAATACTATATAAAATGTATCTGTTTTCTTTGGGTGTCTTTAACTATGAGATGTATAGTAAATAAATCATGTGTAGTTATAGAAAGAGCTAGTGATTTATTTCCCTTCAGCAAGCTTTGTGTTTCTTGTAGGGAGAGGCTGCTGGACGATGGAATGCAGCTGCTCTATTCTCACTGATGTTCTGTTTCTTTTTTTTTCTTTGGGAACTGATAATCATTAGCCAAATGACATCTTCAAAACTATATAATTTTTGTTATACCTTGAGAAAGGTATAACATTACTTACAGTCATTGTGTCTATCTCAAATGTAGTAAAAGAAATCCAGGTGTTAGTCATTCTTACTGGATGAATAAGCACATCAGTATTTGCCAAGTCTTCTAAATGCCAATGTCTGTATATTTAACTTTGGAGTTTACTGAGCTGCTGCATAACGAATGGAAAGAGGAGGAGGTGTTGCCTTAATTGTAAGAGCTAGAACAAGAGAGAAAAACTTTTTATGGGACTTTTTAGGCTTTCAACATTAAACTTTAAAAGAAAAATAAGACCATTTTTGTTGTGCATATATTAAAAACAAGAAAGGTTCTCAAATCTCAATCTGCATTAGTATACAATCTCAATATACATTCAACGCATTTCACAGAACATATCTGCTTCCTTAGGAATTCATTAAGATCAAAAATGAATTTTTTTGGCCAGGGGATTTCTTCGTGCAGGGCCGCCGCAGCCACAGAACACCAGGCAAGCACTAAGGCAACAATCATCTGCTTTCCTAAATCATCTATGCATACCCCAAGGCTTCCCTCCACCAAACACAGTCTTCCAGGGTAAGGCTGTGAACAATCTCATCAGTTCCGCAACAGAAGTA
Source organism: Pyxicephalus adspersus (assembly GCF_032062135.1). Taxonomy (NCBI): domain Eukaryota; kingdom Metazoa; phylum Chordata; class Amphibia; order Anura; family Pyxicephalidae; genus Pyxicephalus; species Pyxicephalus adspersus. The sequence continues at coordinate 12,342,148 of NC_092868.1, forward strand.
ATTTTCCATGTAGATGCTGGAGCCTCCGTTGTCTAACAATGAGGAGCCAATTCCGGAAGGCTCAGAACTTGACAGGGACTCATTACCAGGAGCAAATGTTGAAATCCTTGGCTGATTATAAGAATTATTCAAACTCCTATCATCAATCCTTATTTTTATCACATCTCCTGTAACTTTTCATCAAACTTTACATTTTCATTTGCCTCTAAATTCTTCATACAACACATTAGGGTTTTTAAAGCTTGTTCATTCTCCCCAACAGTCTGCCACCTCTTGGTACAGAACACTTATATATGGCCGCATATAATACTTATTAGGTAATCTCTCTGCAAAAGTTTTCCTGGACTTGTGGATACACCACTAGTCTTGATTCGAACTCTTTCACTCCTATCTAAAGCTGCGTACACACTTCCAATTTTTATCGTTGGTAAACGAACGACGAACGATCCTGCACGATATCTGCGAACGATCGTATGGCACCGATCCTGTACATACAGATAACGACACGATCGTTCAAAGATATTGTACACACGATAGATGCGATCGTTTGAACGATACAGGAAGTGACGTGCACCACAGGAAGTGAGCGAACGTTCGTTCATCTCGCATTCTCAGACCATGGACGATCACTGAACGACCGTACACACGATGGATGGTCAACGATCGTCGTCCAATCCGATCCGCCGGTCCGGTCGTTCATTTCCAACGACTATCCTCTTTCGTCGGCGTCGTTGGTTACTTTTTTTACGAACGATTTTTGGCCAATCGGTCGTTCGTCGTTCGTTCGTCGTTCATTTCCAACGATAAAAATTGGAAGTGTGTACGCAGCTTAACACTTATAGCTACCAATTACACGGACATAAGATAAGATCCAGCCAGTCTTCAAGGAGCAATGCAAACACTTTCAATGCCACTCAATATTAAAACTCTTCAGCTGCATTGAATAAATATATTTAGATTTTTTTTCTGTGTGATGTGAATCTGATGATAATATATTGGGGTTCTGATGTATGTAAGCAAAAAAAAATAATAATAATAATAATAAAAAATAAAATAAAAAATATATATATATATATATATATATTTTTTATAGAGAAAAATGCTCTGCCAAAGGTACCACGTCCACTCCTAAAACTATGACGTTCATTATTACTATGGACAGTTTAATACATTCCTTAAACCTACAAATTATATTTGTTTTTTTATGCCATTCTCAGTGCTTTTTAAAGGATTCTTCCCACCACTGCTTTTTTATATTTTATGCCATGGTCACAGCTCCACAGTTGCTGTGCCAAGCTTTCCATTGATGGTTTGTCCAGCAGGACCACGTGAGGTCACACCTTATTGACTTCAGAGCATTTTTTTAATATACCAAATACCCAGAATTGTGGTAGATTCATTCATCACTGTTTTTCTCACATAATTTTTTCATGCTATGGGTCTGAATAAATTGTGATCCATACTGCTGCTAATGTATTATGTTTGTTCTCTTGCTCTGTTTTTTTTTTTCAGGGGCTACACCTGACACCTACAGGACATACTTTGTAAGACACTATACATACAGAAATTTAAGGGATTAAATAGGGATTGGTAAATTTTACCTAACATATTAGATATTAACATATGTATAAAGCAGACATTTTCAAAATATAAATCATAAATACAATTTTACAGCATTGTATTGTTTAACCTATTTAAATAAAGTGTTAAAGAAGGAGTGAACTATGTAAGCTGTGACCTATAAAAGGCAGATAAGGGGGAAAGGACTATACACCAGTGTTGCTTGGCTGGCAGGGCTTTGCTTCCTCATGTCACAGCCTCCTGCAAGGAAAGCAGCACATAACTGATGTCAGCAAACCTCAGCAGCACTGCCTTAGATCTCACACTGCAGACATACAGCGATGAGTCCTAGACACCCTAACATACTGTACCTGGAAGTGCACTGCACTAGAGTACTTCAAAACAAAATATTAATTTCTAGGACACCGTTTAAACACAATGAACACTTCTAGATGTTCCCTATAACTGCAGGATGCCAACATTCCAGTATCCCCCATCACCCAGTGTTGCTGGAACTAACTAAACTTCTGGACGTATGAGCCACATTATTCCTGCCTGGCCACATTAAGATAGCCAAAGATTAGGGACCCAGGAAAAGAGCATTTAAAGATGGCGGCACCCACAATGGTGCAAGAATAGGTGAGTGTTAATAAAAAATTGCAATCAGACAGGTAAGTTTATTTTATTGCAGATTAATATTGTCTGTCCATTCTGCAATAAAGAACCTGCCTGGTTGTATTTCATAAATTTTACATTGAATTCTGCTTTATAGTGGGAGGAGGGGAGAAGACAGAAAAAAGCCTTCTATATAATTATTTATCTATGCAAATATATAACTTTATTATTGTTATAAAATTCTCTTATAATGGGCCTAATTTAATAAAGCTCTCTAAGGCTGGAGAAAATTACACTTTCATTGGTGAACCAATGTGTGATAATAGGAAGTTTAGATAAAGTGCTTCATTGGAGTTTCGGAGGTTGGATTACTATCTAACCCAGGAGAACATCACAGGTACATCTCACAATCAGTATGGGTGGAGTGCCCACGCTTCCTCCCAACGCCAGCGTTATATATAATCACATGATACAGAGCTCATTGTAAATTGTGGATCCATTTCGTCAAGCATGTAGAGTGCAGATTGTGAGGCTTACTATCATTAAACATTATCACTATTCCAGGGTCGCTTGTATTTAAAATTAAAACTAGATCTAACCCCGATTGATTTTGATTTGCAGAGCGAAACGCGTAGACTTTTGCCAGAGGATCTCTGTTACTGCTGTCAGGAAGCTGTTTCCTGGTTTTTATTTGGATTTTAAAATATAAATAAAACAGAACATATTATGCTATGTGAGTATTCATTCTATCTTGGAGGAATTGTGGAGTGATTTGTTGATTGTGAAGCCGGATAAGAGGATTTAAGGACCTTTAAAGAAACTGTCTGCCATGCCACTGTGTTACTTGTGGAGGAGAAGCTTGTTGGAGGTTGACAAGGATTGCCAGAGCCTGCTGATTTACAACTTGAAAGTGGTTTTGACCATAAGTGTAAAACTTTGGTCTTGGAGGTCCGGTGAGTGCTGAAGTGTGACTGCATTGAGGTATGGTGATGGGTCCCAGCTATTTCTTAAAGGAACAATTCATTGGACTATATACGGTATGTTGTTTTGATTTTTTTGTACTTGAATCTACTGTAGTGCATTGTAATTTGAATAATAGTGCCTATGTTTTATATAATCTTAAATCTAGATTTGCCAGAGCTGATATTATTAATATTAACAGTACCTTTGCTAGGTTTGGCTGATCTTGTCTCCTGTCTCACCCCTTGCTAATGTAACTGATATAGTTGTCAACTTGATCCATATATTATCCTGGATTGCTACACCTGTTTGGGCCACCTGATATTAGCCTGCAGTGCATTATCCTCACCACTAGAGGCTAAAGACAATACCAATGGAGAATTCCACTTTGACAGCAGGCATCCCTTAAACCCTGTCATAATCTGCGCATACAGCAAGTATATTGGCCCTGATTTATTAAAGTGCTGCAAGGCTGGGGAGAATACACTTGCATCAGTGAAGCTAGGTAACCAGCAAACCTGGAATGCATTTCCTAAAAATCAGGCTATTTGTTAGCAAAAATTTTCAATCCCACACCAGATCTGTTCTAGGTTTGCTGGTTCACCCAGCTTCACTGAAGAAAGTGTAATCTCTCCAGCCTTGGAGAACTTTAATAAATCAGGGCCATTATCTGCACAGCAATGATAGATTTGTTAGGATTTGTTGTACTGTGACAGTTTAAGAATTTACAGGAGGAGCTAGCCTGTATGATGCTGCATATATTGAGGCTCAGGGTCTAGGTATCAGCCTGGTCTTCTCCAGAGCCTCTAGTGGTGAGGATGTTGTGCTGCAGGCTGATTCCACATTGCCATCATTCAGATACATGCACCAATGGGGTTAGCTATGGAGAATAGTAGACAGATCAAATTGACAACAATGGGTCAGTTATAACAGCATGGGGTAAGATGCAAGATCTGCCAAACCCAGCAAAAGTACAGAGGGGTAAGACAAGATGTAAATTCAGCTAGGTGAGGGTCAAGCAGGTAGGTACAGGTTGGCTCAGACACAACAGGTGACAAGAGAAATGTCTAGCAGACTGAGATCACACAGCAAGAAGGGTAGAGAGCTGCAGCCTTAAATACAAACATAACTACCAACACCTGTGTTCCAGTGAGCTAGACTCAAGAGAAACAGCATTCTAGTGGTGAACAGCAGTATTGCAGATAAAAGGTTAACTAATTCACTGCCAATCTCCCTCTGGTGGTGGAATTTCAGGTAGTGAAAGGCTATTGCACCTCCTGGTAGAGAATGGGAAATTCTGTATGTAAATGCTGGCAGCCCCAATAATACAAAGAGAAGACATGATACACATTGACAACCAGTAATGCTCTGCCTGTTGGATTGTCTAGGAAGCTTTTTTGCAAATTGGGTAGAGGTTTCACCTTGTTTAAACAATGTTTATTAACATTGTTTTTTAATACCCCTCCACCAATTGATAGATGGAAATACATAGTAACATAGGTTAAAGAAAGACACAAATCCATCAAGTTCAACCACTATGGAAATTACCAAACATGCTAGAAAGTCAGCATCTTCCAGATAAATACATAAATGCACAGTTGAATGAATATATATATATATATATATATATATATCTCCCATGTTCTTAAATGAAAGGTAAAATGTGTCTAACCTCCTAACCTCTATATACACCACGTTAACATGTCTTTTCAATTTCTCAATGTGTTTTGCTGTAGCTTCCTCAGGTCTTCAGAGTGGAAGGCAATATTTCTAAAATGTGAAAATGTGATATTACTGCTACATCTTATTATGCATGGAAAGCAGAACACTGCATAACCAGGAGTACTCAGGTTTGGCTGAACCGGTGGACAGACAAGGCACCATTGTCACATTTACCCCCTTCTTGTTAAAGCGTATGCTCCTCTCTTCTGCACATGCAGTCAGTTCTAACCCCCGAATATGCCTATTCCATTGTGCAGTTCCTGTCTTGCTGTTCTAGAGTTCCCAGTTTCCTGCCCACCCTGGTGTGCCCAAGGAAAGCAACCTGGTATTAGTCTGCAGTGCAGCACCCTCACCACTAGAGGTTCTGGAGAAGTTACTGTTACTTAGACTCTGTGCCTTGGCCCTTCCTAGGGCTCACACCTCCACTGAGTAATACATAACACCTCCTAACAGTTCCATCTCTCCAAGCCTGACAGCCATAGGATAAAAATAATAGAATGTTCCCAATACCAGGCTCAAACCCCAATGGTTGTACCTCAGAATCTCCCCTGAACCAATGGCCCATATAACCAATGTCCTGTTAGATGTTACTGCTATAGATGTTAGCCAAAAACTTAGGGAATTACTAATTGAAATAGAATACATGAAATCTGAGAGCCAGGTTAGTAAATTCCCAACAGTTACATACTAAGTCAGGTTGAAAAAAGTCCATCAAGTTCAAGCACTAGAGAAATAAACATATCCCGGATATGACAATGAAAATCACTGTACAGTTCCTCACTAGCCACACATCTCTATGTGACAATGTAAATACCAGCAATGTATTTTAATATATATATATAACACTAGTCCATGGTATACTAAGATCAAGATGTTCAGATGTCCAGGTATAACTGTTCAGCAAACTTTTATTGTTGCCTTTGCTACAACCACTTAAACTGCAGGTCAGCAGAACATCTCCAAAGTTCCTGCTTTCTCAAGAATCTTCTCACTTGTTTAATTAGAGCCTCTCACCTCCAAAATAAATTCTGTGCAGTTCAATGTTATTTCATGTTGCAAGGAGCACCTCACCTCTGGATGCAGTCTGTACTGAAAGTATATAAATAATGATTCTTTCTACTTGCAGTTTTCCCAAGACAAGGGCTAAAATTGCTAGTTCTGTGACTGCAGGTTGTATATTGGTTGTTCTGGAAACATTGTGATGTTGCCGTTTGTTGGTGGCTATGTTTATAGGAAAACTGAAGATGACTTTGTTTAGCCAGTGCACCGTGGATAGTTGAGGGACGGTCATAAATGTAAGGATTCAAACCATTGTGTTCTTTCTTTCTGGGCTTTGCTTAGGAATGTTCTATGGTAAATGTTTCCTGAATTTTCATTGCATTGCTAGAGGGGGTCTGTCCAGAAGAATTTAGGATAGAAGATAGCTTGGAGCAAGAATTGTCCACTAAATCTCCTCTGCAGAAACGTGTCTGTAAACTGTTGCACATATGACCGGCCACAGATAATATTACTAGCTAAGGTGATACTGGACACATGGCTAATGTTTAACTTTCATTGACCCTTAATGTTTAAGGGTCAATATGTTATATTGTCCAGAAAGTGAAAGATCCCTTGCAAGGAAGAAACTCTGAATACTCTTAGAAAGTAGAAGATCTGAACTGTGATTGCTCTTATACAGTAACATACCTGATTTTGGCTTTTAAAAATGTCAAAGACTATCAAGAAATCGGCAATCGTAATGCAAACACAGGCAACATTACCCTGGGATATGGAAAATTAGATCACACTGATATCTGAGTAAACCAGATTTGCTGCCATCTCTATGGGTTTCCAGCCAATCTAACCCTCTTTACCTAACATTTATTTAGTAATAAACAGAAAAAAATTGGTGGCATACTGGTCTATTTTACTGCAAGCCAAGGATCCTCCCTGAAATTGTACAGGATGGTAGCCTGCTTTAGGGGTACTTACTGGCCACCATTGGTATAGAAGTACTAAACTACTGATATCATCTTTATCGCAAATCAACAAGCTCTATTTTTTGATAATTTTCAATAAAAAGTCATTTCTGTACACCCCTGAGGAAGCCAAAACTGGCGAAACGCGTTGGGTAAAAAGGCCTACAATGGTTATTTTTAAAGACGCTAGTTGATCTCTTGTTTAGTATATGAAATTCTAACCCCATGATTCCACAATGGGCTTGGAGAAATGCACATTAATTGTTATTAAAATATGTATAAATGATAGTATAAATACAAATATTATTTTTTTTTCTTTTATTTATGACATCAGTCTGTATAAATACCTACTGGAAGGCCACTATATATTCTTTTATAAAAGCATAGGGATACGGAAAGAAATTTTCTCCAATCACCTATACACATCTGATACCATTTACTAGTTTAAAAGGCCAGGACTAGCAAAACAGAGATGTGTAATAACTTGTTATAGTAACTTAAAGGCTTTGAAGAAGTCATTCCAATTCAGGCTTTCTCCAGGGCCTTCTTGCCTGGTTCCAGTGCCACTGTCACTTGATACAGCCATCTGTAGAACACTAAGGACTGTTTTAGCTGTTTGTAAAGGTGGGTATGTATCCGATGACCAACAATGTGAAAGTCAATCTTTCCACTTATCTCCAAAAATTGGTTTTATCAGGGGTTCCCCTAGACCTCCAAATTATTTTAAGGGTGACTTTATTATTTTTAAATAAAAGGGTATTTAATTATTTATTTAGTTCAAATAGAAATAGAACTAGGATGAAATCACTTTCTGCTATGAATAGGTGAAGAGGAGGTAGCAGTCCTACAAAGATAGAGTACCAACCACAGGCAATGAGTACTATTAAACAAAAGGAAGAAAACAGATGGGAATTTAAGGCAAACACAAATTATTTGGTTTCACAGTAAAATAAGTTGTGTTTGCCCTAAAACCCCTTGTGTTTTCTTTCTTTTGTTTAACAGGATGAAATCAATTTTTTAGCAGAAATGGAAATATTTTTGGGAATCTAATATATGTTTTTTTCCTCTTGGTGTCACTATTGTTCCACACATAGTAACGATGGAAAGCAAACCTTCCAAATGTTTACAGATAATCCAGGATATTAAATTGTGCTGTTGTACGGTAAAAAATACAGCAGGGATTATATTTTCAGAATAAATCAAATTCTAAGAGTGCATCAAGATTTTATTAATTTGAGATAAAGCAGTTGTCTGATCTTCTGATTCAGTGGATGCATAAACACCTGTATTTGAATACATAAATAGCTTCTTGTTATATTGTATGTTTTTGGCAGTTCAATCATTTAAACGTGTTATGCTTTGAGCCGGCTTCACTATGTGCAACAAGTGCGACCACACAGGGCATCATCCATACATTTTCACTTCATTTAGCCATATACAATATTAATGTTATTATAACATATATAGTAGGTGTACTTCTAGAAGCTGCTCTGGCTTTTAATGGGGTTATTACTGTCCCTTGTTCTACATCTTACCTTGCTTTTGGGGCTGCCTCCATGCCAACTTGTAGTTTGTGTTGTCCTTGCTGCTTTTGAATTTCCAGGTCCAATGCCATATAGGCAATAGTGGACCTGCTAGGTGTTGACCACTATTGTTTCCTTTGGGAGATCCTGAATTGTGGTCAAAATGAAAAAAAAAAAGTTGTAGGAGCTGGTGGGTGTCATGTTTCCTGCATCTTCAGTGACCAGACCACTAATATTTCATGGCGCTAAAGAGAAAGAATAAAGTAGTTGGGAGAAAAAATTTATAGATGGTGGGTGACCATGACAAGTGATAACCGTACAATAGTGAATAGGTAAAATTCCCATTTTTACTTCTGCCTGTGACCTCATTTGGCTTATTCTTCCTTTATACTATACAATATACTACCTGTTGTGATACCCATAGAAGAAACGGAGTGTGATTGTCGGCTTTATTAGCAATACCAAGACATTGCCAAAACATTGAACCCATGCTCACCAATGGAGTATAGAATGTGTCTTGAATCACTATAAAATATGTGTTCTATTTTTTGTTTGACTTTGATTTATTCCCATGGAGAATTGAAACAGTTGAATGTTGGTTTGTATAAAACTGTGTAGTACTATACATCTTTGATCATTGGTATATACTCAAACAAGGGTCTATAGAGGTGCGTAACAGTAGTCCAGTATTAGGTATATTGAAATTACTGCAATTTGTGTAGCTGACTTTTTGGATGTGCTGCTCACTTATGGCACCATTGGTCAACCACTATGAAAGATAAAATTGAGAGGTAATCCACTCATGCACTTTTATGTTTTCTTTGCACTTGATTGGTCTTAATAGGGATGGGCTCAGCTCCTCCAAGGCTTGGTTAGTAGTTATAGCAATTTACCTTCTTGATGCTTTGCAAAAATTGGCTTTCATTTGCAGCTTGTGTTAAAGGTCATGTCATTATGATAGATGAGTGACTGATAAAGCAATTTAAAAAGTACTTATCTATCTGAAATGCCTTACCTCTATTAATGCTATCAAGCATTGTTGAAAAAAAGGTCTTATTTCTATAGCCTGAGGAAAGGACAGATGTATAGATAAAGAGTCACTTAAATCAAAAAAGAAAAACCTATTTATAAGCAGCTTTGATTCCAACTCTTTTCTTGTAAACCCTTATACTTCACCACTTTTGTAGTATGACTACTTTATCCTGAGTCTGAGACTCCTATTATCTAAGTCCATAAGTTTTTCAGTGGGCAGTAAAGTAAACTTACTTTTGCTCAAAAAGTCGAGATTTGCTGTGCTACTTGGAACATTTAGAAACATTATTCGAGCCTGAACAGTATGTTAAAAATACACCTTTAGTTCCTGGATCATAGAAAAATAGCAGTGCGCTTTCCAGCAAGTGAGTATGTCCAGACATTCTTGTACCCAAGCTCATATAGTTTTATATTTATAGTGTGAGATCTATGGCACTGCTGCACCTGACTTTCAAACCCAGGGGATTTGGTGATATTACAGGGCAGGCAATAACCAAGTTATATTATTATAGTTTACGGCAACTAGAACTACTCCTATTGGTTTGGGAATTCCCAACAGCCATTTAAAAAAAAAAAAAGGTTTCCCTGCCACCTATTTACTTCTCACTATCTTCAAGACATCAGATCCACTTATGGACTTGAGCAAAGAACAGAGCATAGATCGATGGGCAACACATCATAACATATCACAGCTTACCTAGGTACTTAAGCACACTGCCAACTCACTGGGCCTGACATAATTTCTCCAAGGCTGGAGAGGATACACTTTTATTAGTGAAGCTGGGTGATCCAGCAAACCTGTAATGGATCTGGTCGAGGATTCAAAACATTTGCTAGCTAATGACTTTGAAGAAAACCATTCCAGGTTTGCTGGATCACCCAGCTTCACTGATGAAAGTTCATCCTTTCTAGCCTTGGAGAGCTTTAATAAATCAGGTCCACTGTCCCAAGCCAAGCCACTGACCTTCTATAGGGGGATGAAAATTCCACATGGGAATTGTAGTTTGGGAATGCATGGCTAACGTGAAATCAATATCCCCTCCTTTCTCATGTGTAGCCAGTACAGGAACTCGAAGGATTGGACAAGGGACAATTTATTAGTGAGCAGGTTTACATGCAATTAGACTGGGTACAGTTAAAGAACAATCTGCTATTCAGTGGCTAAATGTACTCTGTGGACATAACTAAACCTAATTGTACTTTATTGTCATCCTTGTTTATTGCAAGAAATGTTATCTGTGGATGTCTGATCATCCAAACATATGTAAAGAATTCCACAAAAAGCAATGCTATACCAAATTAGGAGTTTATGGCATTGAAATGGAATATTCAAATCTTTTGAGTATGAACCAAAGTATCAGAACTAAATTCTGTTATAATTTTCTCATTAATACCCACCTTGGAAAACAATGACTTTTATTAGAAGGATTCGCAAAAGCAAGATTCTCAACTTATCTCCACTTATGGATACAGCTCCCCAATATCTGTCATTTTCTAACGTGTGTGAACTGGCCCTTTAATAATGTGTGGTTACAATTTTCTATCAGCCTTGCCAATCAGTATTGTGAATGTGGATCTTGCAATAGTATTGAGCATCACATGCACAAGAATATAAAACAGAGATGAAATATTTTACTGCAGCAGCCAGGTCCCTGGTGTTTTTTGTGTGCATATAAGAAAAGTTTACACCAAAATTGGAACTTTGGACAAAACTCTTTGCTTTCCTCCATTTATTTATACACAATGTCACATGCAGACATTTCTGTTGTCTCAGCTTGGCAGACATGACAATAAAGCTGTGAATAAACTGTGAATGGCAGTTTATCTGTGGGTTTAACAAATATTAGAGATGAGGATTTGCTGGAGTGATACATAGGTCCTGGATGTGAAAATCTTTGGTCTCCCATTATTTCATTTCTTTACAGTTGATGCTGCTTTGGTGAGATTATTTTCACTGACATTTCCTTTTCTGCTGGCCTTCTCTTCTTTCTTCAAGACCTAGAAAAATATACACAAGTGATAGAGCTGCTGGTATTACTGTTGTAAGTAGGTCCATTTTATGATATAAGACATAGGTACTGTAGGCACTTGGAAGTGGAGGGTGAAGTGTTATGATGATCCTAAGCATTCACGATTCAATGAGCACACAAGGGGACAATCTGCATATTCTGAATAATGCTATGTGGTTATACATAATAAAAAGAACATGAAAAGCAAAATTGTTAGTAAGTTTGAAAGTAAAACAGTTCACATTTATGTGTTTTGATTTCTTTTTTTGGCTTGACTACTTTTCCTGTATTACAGCTGTTACATTAGTTTACTTTAATATCTTGTTTTGTTTGAAATGTTCAGGACAGTCCCATTGTATTTCTGCCAGTATGTTACTCTTAAAAGCAGATCTTCACTATACATGATTCTCATTTTATAAACAAAATGTGGATGGTGAGAGATGATTAGCACGGTGTAAAAGGGATTGGTGCCTGTATTATAAACATTTACAAATGCGGAGATTCAGATGTAAATAAATGAGAACCTTTGACTTAGTGGAAGCTAAGAATAGCGATAGCTGTCTTACAACGAGTATGATAAAAAGGTTTCTTGTTAACTGAACATGACTCCATGCCTTTCATATACAGATATTATTTCATTTTTTATGCTTTGTTGCCTATTAAAAATATTATTACAAATAAAAAAACAAACCGTGCTTAGTTACCTGTCAAGCCACCCACTTTAGGATTTTTTGTCTCTCTTTTAAAGCATGGCTGACTAAATAATTTTAGCATTTGACATTGAATTCCAGGAATGTCAGATACCTGTACCTCTGCAATGTTGTGGTTCTATCTACTGGACCCTCTGTCAATAATATGTACTTTAGTAATGGTAGATGGAAACACAATGAGTGCTAATGAATGAAAGATGTGAAGGCTCTTGGGAGCATCTTTCCTTTGCATGATTCCAGGAATGAATGATAGGACAGGTAAGTAGAAACCTTACAGTAAAAAACCTTAACGTATATATATGTATCAAAAGTCAAAGCTCAAGTCAGGACTTACACAGGGCTAAGGACTTTCCTTGTCCCATCATGTCAGCGTTGGGCCAATCATCAAGGTTTAGCACAGATAGATGCATTCAGTGTTCCCCATGCTCATCCATAATGGCAGGATTATTTTGTTTAAAGGTGATGGAGTTGCTTTAAAACAAGCCTTTTGCCCCTCTCCCTAGCAGTACATACTCACCTTTCCTGCTCCATTCTGCTTTCGGTGGGAAGCAAATACTTACAGTATTTATATATAGTATATAGTGAGTATGAACAAGCAAGGGGAAACACAGTATTTATATATAGTATATAGTGAGTATGAACAAGCAAGGGGAAACAC